>NC_057394.1:13746820-13998720 GCF_019320065.1 Cervus canadensis | reverse complement strand
TTGATTTCTTCTATGATTTGTTGGTTATTCAGAAGCGTGTTATTTAGCCTCCAGGTGTTTGAATTTTTAACAATTTTTTTCCTGTAATTGAGATCTAATCTTACTGCACTGTGGTCAGAAAAGATGACTGGAATGATTTCTGATTTTTGTTTCTTTGCTCTACTATTTATATGTATATAAGCAATTTAGTTTATATTGTAAACAATAAATATAAAGAAAATCACCAAGCACCATGAAAGAAATAATTTCACATAAGAGAAATTAAAGAGTAAAGTCATTCTGGAAAGTATTACTCTTTTTACTTAAGCAGAAATAATATTCAAAGGCCAGTAACCCAATCATTAAGAATAATAACAGTTCCTGATGACTGAGCATTCCCAAGAACCAGACATGGGCACAAACCTTACCTCACCCAGTTGTGTGCGCTAAGTCTCTTCAGTCATGTCAGACTCTTTGCTACCCCATGGATTATAGCCCACCAGGCTCCTCTTTCCAAGGGATTTTCCAGTCAAGAATACTGGAGTGAGTTGCCATGCCCTCCTCCAGTGGATCTTCCTGACCCAGGAATTGAACCTACATCTCTCATGTCTCCTGCATTGGACGGCAGGTCCTATAACACTAGCGCCACTTGGGAAGCCCAGTTACATCTTCACAACAAATCTGTGTGGCAATGATTCCCAGACCTGGTTTAAAGATGAGGACACTGAAGTCTGGAAGCTGAGTGATGTCATCAAGGCCCCACAGTCCTTAGAGGCAGAGCAGGAACAAAACTGTGGGTCACGTTGACACTCGGTCTACACAAACATTCTATCCCTGGCTGCCTCTGGAATGATTTCCTGGAAACCTTTGCACATTGCAAGTTCTCTACAGATACTCCCTCTTTGATCAGCCAATATTGTACCTTGGAGACAAAGGCATATAGAGAGGAATCCATATGGATACAAAGCTTGGCACTATTTTGTAAGGATGTTCTCTGGAGTTTGTACGTTGAACATGCTCAAAGGAAGTGTGGAAATCAACAGAACAGAACCAAACCATGTTGATGCAGAGTTATGTTTAGTCTTTGCTCAGATGTGCTTCCAAACATTATTGGCAGAGCCAAGGATCTTCTAATGTTATTTCTTTATTTATTGAGCTATTTTATGTACACAAGCATACAACTTTTTCCTATTAAGAAGCTTTAAAATAAGGCAGGGCATGTTTATAAAGCTTTGCATCAAAGGAAATGAAAGGACTTTATAGACATGCCCTTTATTTCTACTAACTAATCTCACTTGGCCATTTCAGAGATGAGTACCATCAAAATATAAAACTTGGGAATCTAAACTCATGTATTTTCTACTGTAACTACAAGTCATGAATCTAATAGCCAGAGGGAACCTTTAAATATGGAGACTGAATGTGCTAAAAAGCTCTTTCCATTTTTCCTGAAAGGGATACCTTTGAAAAACATTTTTAATTGTGGTAAAATACACCTGAAATTTACTAGCTTGACCACCTGTAAGTGCACAGTTTAACAGTAATAAATACATTTACACTGTTGTACAGCAATCACCATCATCCAGCCACAGAACTCCTTTCATCTTTCAGAAGTGAAACTCTGTACCCATTAAACAACAACTCTCCACTCCCAGCTGCTCCTGGTACCCACCATTCTACTTCCTGTCTCCATGAATTTAGTACTCTAGGTACCTTATATTAGTAGAATCATACAGTGTTTGTCCTTTGTGACTGGCTTATTTCACTTAATTTCCTCAAGGTTCATCTGTGTTGTAGCACAAGTCAGAATTTCCTTTGCTTCTAAAGCTGAATAATACTCCGCTGTATACACATATGCACTACATTTTGTTTATCGATTCATCTGTCAATGGACCTTTGGGTGCCTCCACCTTTTTGCTACTGAGAATTATGCTGCTATGAACATGCATGTACAGGTATCACTTTAAGATCTTTCTTTCAGTCCTTTTGGGTTTATACTCCAAAGCAGAATTGCTAGATCATATAATAATTCTATCTTTAACTTTTTCAATAAATGACCAACTTGTTTTCCACAGTGGTTGCAATATCTTATATTCCTACCAACAGCAAACAAGGATTCTAATTTCTCTACATCCTTGCCAATACTGCCAATCCATTTTCTTTCTTTCTCCCTTTCATTTTTCTTTTTTGATAGATGTCTTAAGGGGTGCGAGGTGGCATTTCACTGTAGTCTGTAAAGCTGTATCTTGATTTCAAAGGTACTTAGACATACAGATTACCATATGTAAATTAGATAGCCAGTGGAAATTTGCTGTATGGTGCAGGGAGCTCAAATTCAGTGCTCTTTGATAACCTAGAGGGGTGGTATGAGGTGGGAGGTAGGAAGGAGGTTCAAGAGAGAGAGGACATATGTATATCTATGGCTGATCCATGTTGATATATGGCAGAAACCAAAACGATACTGCAAAGCAATTATCCATCAATTAAAAATAAATTAATTAGAAAAAACAAGAGTACTTAGTGTAACTCCAGGTATTTTAGAGGCCACCAGTAGGTAGCAACAGCTGTACTCAGTCATAAGACCCAAGCCCACATTCTCCTTCCCTTTGGGTGGCATGTTGAAATGCTTCCTAATAAAGAGGCATTTCAGGGCACATTACACCCACATTCCAGGAAGCACATTTGCCTGGTTCTTTGTGTCTCATCTCTTTGTTTCCCATCTCAAGAGGGTGTTTTTCTAAGTTTTGTCTGATAGGGGCAGATGATTATGGAGTACAAAAATAAAATCTCAAAATTAAAAAAAAGAAAAACAGCAAGTCTGTCAAAACAGAGGGCAGGATGGAAGATCAGGACCCCTGGCCTACATTGCCCTTGGCTATATACCTAGACACAATCAAGAACAGAAATTGTAAAGGCCTAACTGAAGCAGAAGAGATCAAGAAGAGATGAAAAGAATACACAAAAGAACTGTACAAAAAGGACCTTAATAACACGGATAATCACCACGCTGTGGTCACTCTCCAGAGCCAGACATTCTGGAGTGTGAAGTCAAGTGGGCCTTAGAAGGCATCACTATGAACAAAGCTGGGCTTCCCAGGTGGCGCTAGTGGTAAAGTATCCACCTTCCAATGCAGGAGACATAAGGGACATGGGTTTGATCCCTGGGTCGGGAAGATCCCCTGGAGGAGGGCATGGCAACCCACTCCAGAATTCTTGCCTGGAGAATCCCATGGAATGTAGCCTGGTGGGCTATGGTCCATAGGATCTGCAGAGAGTCAGACATGACTGATGCGACTTGACATGCACAAACAAAGCTAGTGGAAGTGATGGAATTCCAGTAGAACTATTAAAATCCTAAAAGATCATGCTATCAAAGTGCTGCACTCAGTATGTCAGCAAATTTGGAAAACTCAGCAGTGGACACAGGACTGGAAAAGGTCAATTCTTATCCCAATTCCCAAGAAGGGGAGTACTAAATAATATTCAAACTACTGGACAATTGCACTCATCTTCTACGCTAGTAAGGTTATGCTCAAAATTCTGCATGCTGAGCTGCAGCATTACATGAACCAAGAACTTCCCGATGTCCGAGCTGGGTTTAGAAAAGGCAGAGGAACCAGAGATCAAATTGCCAACATTCGCTGGATCATAGAGAAAGCAAAGGAATTCCAGAAAAACATCTACCTCTGTTTCACTGACTATACTAAAACCTTTGACTGTGTGATCATAACAAATTGTGGAAAACTCTTAAAAAGATGGGGATACCAGGCCATCTTACTTGTCTCTTAAGAAACATATATGCAGGTCGAGAAGCAACAGAACACTGCATGGAACAACTGACAGGTTCAGGATTGAGAAAGGAGTACAACCAGGCTGTTTATTGTCACCCTGTTTATTTACCTTATATGCTGAGAACATTATGAGAAATGCCGGGATGGATGAGTTTCAGCTGAAATCAAGACTAGCAGGAAAAACACCAACAACTTCAGGTATTTGGATGATACCACTCTAATGGCAGAAACAGAAGAGGAACTAAAGAACATCTTGATGAGGTTGAAGGAGAAGAGTGAAAAGGCCAGCTTAAAACTAAATATTAATAAAACTAAGATTATGGCTTCTAGCCCCATCATGGCTTATAGAAGGGGAAAAGGTGGAAGCAGTGACAGATTTCCCCTTCTTGGACTCTAAAATCACTGTGGATGGTGACTGCAGCCATGAAATTAGAGAATGACTGCTTCTTGGCAAGAAAGCTATGACAAATCTGGACAGTGTGTTAAAAAGCAAAGACATCACTTTGCCGACAAAGGTCCATCTAGTCAAAGTTATGATCTTTCCAGTGGTCATGTATGGTTGTCAGAGTTGTACCACAGAGAAAGCAGAGCACCAAAGAATTGATGCTTTCGAACTGTGGTGTTGAAGACTCTTGAGAGTCCTTTGGACTGCAAGGTGATCAAACCAGTTAACCTTAGAGGAAATCACCCCTGAATACTCACTGGAAGGACTAATGCTGAAGCTGAACTCCAATACTTTGGTCACCTGATGCAAACAGCTGACTCACTGGAAAAGACCCTGATGCTGGGAAAGACTGAAAGCAGAAGAGGGCAACAGAGGGTGAGATGGCTGGATGGCATCACCGTATGAAATGGACAAGAACTTGGGCAAACTCTGGGAGATGGTGAGGTCCATGGGGTTGCAAAGAGTCAGACACGACTGGGCAACTGAGCAACAACAGTATACCTGGAGGATAGTAATTGCTCAGTAAATATTCACTAAAGTATGTTGAGTGGATAAACCACAAGAAAAGACAGGCGCTTCTACTGTGCATATAATTCAATTTCCAACACACTCTCTGAAAGTCATACTTCTTTAAGAAGCAGAAGAAAAGAAAACAGAACCAGAGCTGAGGGAGAGATGGTCAATTCAATGCTCCACCATCACAGCAGCCACACATTGGGTCTCAGGGTGAAGCACTCTATATCATGCACTGCCCTATTTTGCCCTCAGAACAGCTTGAAAGGTTGGTACTGTTAGCTGCCTTGTAAGACAGAGAAAACTGAGGAGCACAGAGGTGGAAATCCAAGTCCCTTTCTCTTCCTCACTATTCTGTACTGACTGCCTGGAGAAATTTATTTATTAATGGCTGATTTGTTAAAGTCTCCCAATAGCATCCATACACTCTACAATTCTCAAAGCCCCACAGTTTCACAGAACACCCTCCAGGGACATAATCAACTTTGAAAAGATGTCTTCATTTCCTACAGCAAAGCTCTATCTGGAAGGCACTTAAAATTTGCATTTCCCTATAGGAACCTCTCCAGCACTAAACAAACAATTTACCCTTTTGTTCTCAGAATTACATGGTTATGAGTGGATAAAATTGTGGAACCTGAGGAAGTCTGAGTCCAGAAATCCATCTCAGTAAATTATTAAATCGCATGCGCACAAAACTAACAAATAAACAAAGAAAAAAAAACCTAGTATATGATGAAAGTATCTGTTGAAAATACCTGTTGCTAAAAATATGCTCTAATAGGGGTAAAAAGAATTAACCCTTTCATTTAATTTGAAAAAAATAAAAATAAAGTAAACTTAGGTGGCTAAGAACATGTGAGTGCATACCTGAAGTGCAACTGACATCTTCTTCCTTAAATCGTGAAGTCCAATATTGTTTGTCCAGAGCCCATCAATCCAAACAAGACCTTCAGGTTCCGACAATCTAAAAAGGGCAGTGATGAGGGAACTTTTTCCAGCCCCTGTTCTTCCTACAATGCCAAGCTGTAAAGAGATCCAGGAGAGAGTAATAATTAACAAAATGCAACGAACCTGGGAGAAATGCTGGTTATTGATGATGAATTTTAAAAGTTCTATACAAAGAGTAGTCTATAAGTGTCTCAGTCATGGCACTGTTGACATTATGGGCTAGATAATTCATTCTTGGGGGAAGAGGGTTTGTCCTGTGTATTGTAGGATGTTTAGCAGTAGCCTTGAACTCTACCCACTAGATACCAGTAGCACTCCCTAAATAAACTGTGGCAACCAAAAATTTCAGACACTGACAACTGTCGCCTGGTTGAGGAGAGCCCACTAGTCCCAAGAAGAGTTAAAAATGACAATCTGCTGGCAGTGAAAGGCCAGCGATCTCCTAATTGGTCCATAAGAAGTCAGCCTTTAAATTAGCTTTATTCCTACAGCCTGGAGAATTATGTGACTAATTTTATGGAGATATCAACAAGTAAAGTCAGAAGTATTATATGTAAGCGAGTATTCACTTTTTCAAGGGCTTATTATTTAAGAAGAATTATTCTTTGGTAGAAAAACTAAAAAACTTCCTAATATTAAATATATTAATTATATTATATCTTGAAAGGAAATATCTTAAAATTATAAAATGCAGATCTCAGTGTCTTATAAGACAGAGGACAGTAGACAAAATGCACATAATGAAGTCAATATCTACACAAACAACATTTGCTACTTCTATGGGACCTTTCACTGGAGCAGTTCAAAAGGTATTTTATAAACACATTAATACTTGCAATTGCACCTTGGAAAGACACATGTAAAGTGTCAGTCCAGTCATTGAAACCAAAGCAGAGAGAAATTCAGTGCACTAATGATAAGATTGGGGCTTTTCTGGTGGCTCAGTTGTAAAGAACACACCTTTCATTGCTGGAGACTCAGGTTTGATCCCTGAGTGTGGAAGATCCCCCAGAAAAGGAAATAGCAACCCACTCCAGTATTCTTGCCTGGAGAATTCCATCGACAGAGAAGCCTGGCAGGCTACAATCCATGGGGTCACAATGGAGTTGGACACGACCGAGTGACTAATATGCATCAGTGCAGGAGACATGGGTTCAATCCCTAATCCGGGAAGATCCCACATGCCACAGAGCAACTAAGAAGGTGCACCACAACTACTGAAGCCCACACACCCTAGACCCAGGGAGCGACAAAAAAAGAAGCCACCGCAGTGAGAAGCCTGCGCACTGCAACTAGAGAGCTGGTCACTGCAACTAGTGACCCCCCCATTCATTGCAACTAGGCAGAAAACCAGAGCAGCAATGAAGACCCAGCCCAGCCAAAGATAAATAAATAAAATTATTTTGTAAAAAGTTATGTTTATACTGTGTTGTAGTTTACTTAGTGCACAACAGCATTATGTATGAAAAACAATATTCATACCTTAAATTTTCAAATACTGACTGCTAAAAGGATGCTAACCATCATCTAAGCCTTTATTGGGTAGTAACATTAAAAAACACTGATCACAGATCAGAAAAAAAAATATAATAATAATAAAATGGCTTGAAATATTGTGAGAATTACCAAAAGGTGACAGAGACATGAAGTTAGCAAATACTGTAGGGAAAATGGTGCCAATGTACTTGTTCAACACTGAGTTGTCATAAATGTTCAGTTTGTTTAAAAGAAAAAAAGCAGAATTATCTGTGAAGCACAATAAAAATATGTGTCTGTCTGTCTGGGTGTTCTCATACATAAATCAACACATGTTAAGACACAGGTGACAACTGTATCCATGAGAATGTGTGTATGTTCCCATGTTATCAGCTCTACTGAAACTGATCGATCTGTGCAAATGGGAACATTTGTAGACTTTGCATAAATGGGCTGAGATACATGGGGGCATTGAGGGCCTCTCAAGACCACAGGACTGTGAGCTCCAAACTCCAGTGAGGAGAATAATAAGAAACAAGGGGCAGTTCAGTGGTTAAGATTCTGAGTTTCCACTGCAGGGAACATGGGTTCAATCCCTGGTAGGGAACTAAGATCTCACATGCTATGTGCCCAGAAATCCCCTCCAACAAAGGCAACTCAAAGGAAAAAAAAAAAAAAAAAACTGGCTCTGGCTACTTCTACAGTTAAATCACTAAAACTATTAATATAGTCTGAAGGTCTTACATGGGTCACTAATGGGTTTTACCAATTCCACATGGAAAGTGTCACCAGTATCAGTAAGTTTACATTCCTAACACCAAAGACACTTGGAAAAAATCTTATTTTAGCTGCTTTGCAACAGCTCCTTTCTGTTTTTCCTACCACTTGGATCAGAGTGGGAAGTGCAAGACAGGGAGTCAGGAGCTGTTGTGCCTTCAGCAAGATGTCATGGGAAAATGATTCCATCTTTTGAAATTAAACTGATGTCCAATAAAATGAAGCTATAAATCCCAGGTTTGTGAATGTGCAGGGAACCAGGCCAGGATTCGTCTCTGACGACCACACCAACTTGTTAGACACTTGCTCCTGGGTCTGTCTTCACACACCAAACTCGACATGATCAACATCTAATGCCCCGCACAAAACAGCCACTTCCTCTGACTTATCCACTCTACTTCTTTCCCAGACTCATAGGCACAACTGTCCACCTTACTTCCAGCTTTCCCTGAGTCCAGCATGCTGTCAAGCCCTGAAGACTCTACTCTTGCAATGTTTCATGGCTCAAATCCTCATTTTAAGGCCCACATGCACCACCTGAGTGTCAGGATGCATTAGCTTTTATTTATTTATTTTTGGTTTGTTTTTTGTTTTTTCATTTTTTTTAATTTTTTTTCATTTATTTTTATTAGTTGGAGGCTAATTACTTTACAATATTGTAGTGGTTTTTGCCATACATTGACATGAATCAGCCGTGGATTTATATGTGTTCTCCATCCCGATCCCCCTTCCCACCTCCCTCCCCATCCCATCCCTGTGGGCCTTCCCAGTGCACCAGCCCTGAGCACTTGTCTCATGCATCCAACCTGGGCTGGCGATCTGTTTCACCCTTGATAGTATACTTGTTTCAATGCTATTCTCTCAGAACATCCCACCCTCACCTTCTCCCACAGAGTCCAAAAGTCTGTTCTGTACATCTGTGTCTCTTTTTCTGTTTTGCATATAGGGTTACCGTTACCATCTTTTTAATTCTTTATATGCATTAGTATACTGTATTGGTGTTTATCTTTCTGGCTTACTTCACTCTGTATAGTGGGCTCCAGTTTCATCCATCTCATTAGAACTGATTCAAATGAATTCTATTTAATGGCTGAGTAATATTCCATGGTGTATATGTACCATAGCTTCCTTATCTATTCATCTGCTGATGGGCATCTAGGTTGCTTCCATGTTCTGGCTATTATAAACAGTGCTGCGATGAACATTGGGGTACACGTGTCTCAGATCTGGTTTCCTTAGTGTGTCTGCCCAGGAGTGGGATTACTGGGTCATATGGCAGTTCTATTTCCAGTTTTTTAAGGAATCTCCACACTGTTCTCCATAGTGGCTATACTAGTTTGCATTCCCACCAACAGTGTAAGAGGATTCCCTTTTCTCCACACCCTCTGCATTATCTTTTAAAAAACAAAATAAAACAAACTCTTTTCTTAATCATAATCAGTGCAAAGGAATTTGAAAAGTAAATTAAAACTAGATATACCCTAGAAGTCTGATAAAACCAATCGTAAGATGTTGATGTTTTTATTTTCCAGACTTGTGTTATGTGTTCTTAAAGACACAAATTCACATATTTAAAAAAATAGGATTAGTATGAACATACTGTTATAATGTATCTTCATTTAGAATTTCATAAAAATATTTATTTTAAATGGCTACATAGTGTTACAGTATATGTGGTCATTTATTTAATGAACTCCTACTGGTAGATATTTAGACAATCTCCAATATTTTGCTATCATAAATAACTCTGTGTCAAATATGCTTGAAACTAAATCTTTGCAAACAACCTTAATTATTTTCTTCAGATAAATTCTCATATGTGGAATTGCTGAGAACAAGGTATGTACATTTTAAGAGAAAGCTGTTAAGTATTGCCAACCTAGTTGTCCAGAAAAATGATACCATTTCCAACTTCCACCTGTTTCCCTGCACATTTACAAACTTGGGTGTTATAGCTTTGTTTTAATTGACATCAGTTTGATTCCAAAAAGTGGAGTCGCTTTCCCAGGACATCTTACTGGAAACACAACAGCTCCTGGCTCCCTGCCCCCCACACCTGCTCACTCGGGTCCATGTGCTCTCACTTCTCAGATTAAACCCCCGAAGGTCGGCTCTGTGTCACTCCATGTGAGGACATCCCTTCTACAAAACTGTTCCCACTGACCTCTCCATCCTTCATGTACATGAGTCAGCTTCCTTGGCATCACTAGGTAGTTGTGAGGGTCGAGTGTAAAAATGTGTGTTACAGACCTGGTAGTTCTTTTCCCTGAATGCCCTGCAGGTGCCTGGTTCTTCATTCACTGGATCAGGGCATCGTGCTTTTGCTCATGTTGGTCTCACATCCCAGAGTGCCTTTCACATACATTTCCACCTGCTGAAGCCCTGACCGTACATCACTAAGTCTGTCTCACATGTCTAATTCTTCAGAAATGCTCTCCCTGTCCCCTATGTGTGCTTATCCAAATACTAACAGATGTTGTATTATCTTTTCTTAAACTTCTATAAAAATTCTGACCACCTTCTAGCTTACAAACTAATATAGCCATTTTCTTGTTTCTTCAACCGGCCTGTATATGTTGACAGCAGGATTTGTACTAGACTTGACTTTTTCTTATTTGTATTCCCCGTGGAGCCCTAAGACAAAGAAGCTTCTGCAGGAAGCTGAGATTTTTAATCAGGCCAGGTGGAAAAAAACTATCACCATATCTTTAAGATATATGGTAAGTTGGACAAAGAGAAACATGGCAGATGGATCCTACAGCCATAAATATAACTTTGAATGGCCAACACCTCATTCTCATGGGACAGACAACAACTTCTGCCATGTAAGTGGTTATAGTCATTTTATACAGTATGAAAACTAAACCATCTTTGTCCAGGCATTTACTCTGATCCCTGTGCTGGGTGCTTTACATATCCTATCTTGTTTAAGTCGTACAACAACCCTACAGGTTAGGTCCTGCCAATTCCATTTTTCCAAAAGAAGACTGAGGCTTAATTAGTCTGCCTGAAATTTCAGAGTCCATTAAGTCATAGGATGAGACTCAAACCCATATAAGTTGGCCTCTTTTTCCATTCTGCTGATGAAGTCCTTAAACCTGGATGACCTGGCACCTTATCATGTCCCTCTGTGTAGCTAGAACAGAGAAAGTGGGGAGAGGTGTAGCTGCAGTTAAAGGAATGAGCTTACCATAGAGATCCTGTGGCCAGAGAGTTGAAGCATGATGAGGACATAGGTACATATAGCATGGTGAGTGGGACAAGAGGGATGACATCACTGAGCAGAGAGAGTACTTGAGGGCAAGTGGGCTGGCTGTCAGCAGGAAGAACCAGCACCCACAGCTGGGATGGAAGAGAAACCTGCAGCTAAGTGGGGCAATGGTTCCCCAGGAGACAAGCCAAACAGACCTCCTGCCCTACTTGGTGAGCAAGACTCACTTTTTGTCCCATCAGGTGGTGAAAGAACCCCACATATACTGCTTTATTGGACTGTCTCTGATGCCAGGTCCAGGCAGGGCTGAGCCTGTGGGAATTCCCTCCTGTCCCTGCAGGAGGCTGGTGTGGGGAAGGTAGGGGCAGGATGAAACCTGCCTGTGATGAAGACAAGACTCCACTGAGAGGATGCAAGGAAATGCAGTGAAATCACACAGAGTTGAATTATAAAGTATAAGTGCAATGTGCGGAATATGAAAGTAAGTAAATCTATAGGGGAAGTGGCACAGAACTTTCTAGAGCCTCATGCTCAATCATAACAGGGACTTGGGTAACTCTTGAGCTCAATTTCAACCTGTCAAAAGATGTTTAATAGAAGTCACAGGTTATCACTCATCAGAAATGCCTATGGGAGAGAAAGGAATTTACCAGAAGGTCTTTTTCGAATGAGTCAAGAGGTCTGGATGGGCCTGAGACTCTGCATTTCTAGAAAGCTCCAGGAGATGTAGGAGCTGCTAGCCCTGACACCACAGTCTGAGTCACAAGGAATGAGAAAGCCAGCAAGGGAAGTGGGACAATCTGGGAGTGAGGAGAGGGGTTGTTGAGGTGATACTATGTAAAAAAGGAGAAAATGTAGGAAACTAATATTTTTGCACATTACAGCAAGGTCTAGTAAGCATCTCTAAAAGTATATTATAGAAGTAAGAGCTCTGAGCAAGAAAAAAATAACAAACCAAAACCAATCTATCCCGAGAGCTGGAAAAATGCTTTAAAATGTCCCAGAACTCTAAAATCATTAAGTCAACCACAAAACCATCTAAATGAAAATTGCAACCAGTGTTCAGAATCTAACCAGGAAGATTAAGGTGCTATTTACCTCATTTGGGGTCTTTATTTTTACTTGCTATTTCTTCCATGAATTAGAATTCTATGTAGTACCTACTACATTCTCCTATTGACTCTAACTTTCAGGAATCAGGACAGCAGAGGAAACAATGGAAAGAGAAGAAAGCCCCATTTCTGCTGGGGAGGCTCACTCCCACATCCCCTGCAGCAGGCTCTTTCAATCAATCCCAACACCAAAGGGGTGACCCAGAGTGATGGGGTGGGACAGGTTAGCAGGAGAGGGAACCTGGGATGTTCACAGGTGGAGTAGAATCACTTCCTGAACACACTGCATGGGTATTATCTCCAAATACAGAAATGAAGCTAATGTTGTTATGGCAGAAGGGGACGACAGAGGATGAGATGGTTGGATGCCATCACCAACTTGAAGGACATGAGTTTGAGGAAGCTCTGGGAGTTGGTAATGGACAGGGAGGCCTAGTGCTGCAGCCCATGGGGGTCACAAAGAGCTGGACACAACTGAGCGACTGAACTGATCTGTGATACGGGAAATAGACCAAGTCAGAGATCAAAAGTCAAGCTACCACAGTCATTAATTCAGTTTCCAAATTCAATTTGCCATCAAACATTTTGGAATCTCAATAATCCTATGATTTGCAGTTTTTAAGAAGGAAGAATAGAATCTATTATGTTCATAAGTTGTACTGCAGAGTTTCTTAAATAATTCCTGTTTTATGGCTTTGGGGAAAATTAAGACAAGTGCAAATTAACAGAATCACATTTACAACAGGAAATCTGACAGACACATTGTCTGAGAGTATGCTAGCATCACCTACAGTGCTCTCAGGGACAGGACTGTATCAAGAGCTGTGGTTAATGTTTTCCAAACAAAACAGTCCTCAGCTTCTTCCTGAACTACGATGGAACTGGAAATAATTATGAGTCACATTTAGTGCTGCAACTAACTGAAGCTGCATTATTTTGGCAATAAGTTGAATATGTATTTTCATGTTACAAGGATATCATTCATTAAATTACAGCTATAGTCCACTAGGGGGTTGTGGTGGAAAGAGTTAAAGAGCAGTTCTTTAAGTTGTTCATGCAGTTGTCTTGTGTGTATGTTCTGGTTACTGGCTGCTCACACCTGTGTGTTACTCATACTTGCAGATAGCAGTTCTTCAGCACCCTCCCTGTGCTCTGCAGAATGCTACTTTCTAGGGAACAAAGATGAAAATAAGATGCTCCTTGATTTTAAAAAGCCTCAAGGTACCATGAGATACAGACCTCAAATTACAAAGCAGGACACAGATGCTATCTTATATTTTAATTACAATAAAGTTCACAAAACATAAAATTTATCTACTTAACCATTTTTAAGTGGATGGTTTAATGTTCAGTACATTCACATGGTGTGCAACCAAGCTCAAGAATTTTTGTTGTTGTTGTTTGCATCATAAAACTGAAATTCCGTAACCATTAAACAAACAACTCCCCATTGCCACTCACCAAGTCCCTGGAGACCACCATTCTACTTCCTGTCTTCCTGAATTTGACCACTGTGTCTAATTCATATAATATCACCACCTCACATAAGCAGAATCAGAGTATTTGGTTCCTTTCGTGTCTGACATTTAGCAAGATGTTGTCAAGGTTTAGCCATAGGTCAGAATTTTCCTCCTTTTAAACACTGGATATTTCATTGTAAGGATTAGTTCCTTCCAACTTGTGGCTGCTTTGAACATAGTTGTACTGTGAATGCTACCTTCAAAGAATATATAAGACACTGAGGAAGAATTGAGGGTCTAGAAGATGCATTAGAGTCAACTCAGAAAGTGAGGAGACTTTCACCATCCAGAGGACAGGGTAAGTTCTCTGAGGTAGAGGGCAGACTGCACACTGGAGGCTGGGAGGATGTGGTGCGTTGAGAGAACCAACACACAACCCGAGTGTAGTGGTGTGTATAAGTCAGGAGACATGCTGGCTTCAGAGGGAGGTGAGGAAGAGCTCCCTACCAACTTGTCTGCTCTGGTTTATTCTCTTCTTCAATATTCTGCCCTGGTCCAGGCCAAGAGCTTCAAGTGGAGTATAAAGGAACATCACAGCTGACATGGACACTGGCTGGTTCAGGTCACAAGCCTCTCTGCCATCTCCCATGTGGATCTTCCCTGCTCTGTTCAATCTGCTTTCGACTTTGAGCAAATCTCTAGGCCCTGCCTCCATCAGAGGCCCTTCCTCACCCCTGACTGAGTCATGACTCAGGTTCTACTCTAGTAACAACGAGCTCACCCCGTGGCCCCTGCTGGAGTGGACTTGGGGCTGTGGTCTGGCTCAGCAGCAGCTCTCCCAGTGCAGTAAGGATCAGATCTGTGTTAAAGAAAGATGCAGTCTGTGCAGGGAGGGCAGGGGGATGTCAGCTCAGTGTGGGTGAGTGGAGGACAAGTCTACAGAAAAGACCAAGGGACAGAGGAGCAGGCTGCAACCAGAGGGCACCGTGGGAGGAAGAGAAGATTTCAGAAATACAAAGAAGATGGAAAGAGGATACTGGAGAATTAGGGACAGGGAGCTAGGACTGGCTTCCCAGACTTTGTATGAATAATCAGGTGTCACAAATAGTGTCCTGGGTCACGTTAAAATTGAGCCCAGGAGCCCAGGGCCCACCAGCCACCATGAGGGAGCTCACAATACAGGGGATAAAAAATGCTTGTATCCCCATTCCGTGGCCAGTTTCCAAGGAAGATTCACCCACATATCACTGATTAAATCTGCTTTCATGAGGTACAAAGAGCCCTCCACCCCTCCACCCCCGACACACTGACAAGGAAGCCAAGAGTAGATGTGGTGCTAAAACTTTAGCTGGATTTTAAAGAGGCTTAAACTAACCTTTTCTCTTGGGTCAGTGGGTGCTACCAGGTCCTTCAATACCAGAGACGCATCCAAACTGTACCTGAATTTAGTATTATAAAAGACAATCTTTCCTTCATGGGGCCAGGATGGTGGTGGACGATACTCATATTCCCAGGTTGCTTCTTTCTCAAGGTCTGTATATTTAATCCCCCTTTCTACTGAAATCATCTGAAATACATATGACATCACATGAGTTAGTATCAGAGAGTCTTGTTTATGGATGTTCAGAGACTGTAAATGAGACATTTTGCTTTTTTTTTTATCTTTATATCTGATTTTATATGGTTCAGAATATCCCAGGTCTTAGCATCCACAAAGGACAGAAACAGGAGTTTGATGAGGCCTTGGATGATTTGCAAATTTGTTCATCATCTTCAATACTTTTACTTATAGCCACTTCCTTCAACTTTACATTAACACCAAAAGAATTAGAGAAATGAATGGTAAGATTTTATTGATCCACTTTTCACACCTGAATGAAAAACAAGAGCATTTTGTCAAAGAAAAGAATATTTATGGACACCAATCAGTAATGTGTGGCTATAGAAGGGCATGTGTTATAGATAACAGAACTGGATGGTCATCAAACCTCCATTTAATTATTGGTCATTTTCTATTCTATAGAAGAGAGAAGTGGAAAGATTTCATTTTTATTATTTTTCTCCCTTTAGGAGAAGATGCAAATATTCAAAAGTGCATAATTTACATATTGACCAAGGCCTCCTAAACAACCATGACTCCACACCTTTGAGAGCACTTTCTGAGAGGGAACTTATCCTACCAGAAAGAAGGGCCACCAGAAAATTCAGGTGTTCAACACATACAAGAATAAATGATAAAATGGGGGAGGGGCAGAAGAGAGGAAAATATTAATTAAATAAACCTCAAAAACTGAATTCTTTATTTTACAAAATATGAGGAATCACCTATTAAGAAACAAAGATACACAAGCTGCTATGAAATTAGCTTCTCTCCAGGATTTCAGAACCTCCCTCCTACAGAGACATTTATTATATTTGAGGACAACTTGTGACGAATATAAAACCATCTGACATGGCACACATAAGGCTGAGAAAAGACATATATTTTATTTTACATTAACTTTAAGCAGATGAAGAAAAATGTTAAAAAACTTCATTAACCATGATGTAAAAATAATAGTTTTACTGTTTTACATAAGAATTGCTTTTATGACATTTAACAGCAAGGAGACTTGAAAATGCTAAGAATGGAAAGATAATCATCACCATATTCTCCACTTCGGCACTTTGCCTGACGCACCACTGGAACATCCTCATGAGTGTGAGGGTGAGAGACAGGACCAGGCCAACCTGCCCAAGATCCAAAGCTAAAGGAGGAAGAAGAGGAATAAAGTCAGTCTTCTTCTCAACCCCTCATGCAGCTCCTTCTGTCACTTTATGAAGAAGACTCCTTATATTTATGAGTTTTAAAGGAGTATAGTTGATTTACAAAGTTGTGTTAGTTTCAGGTGTACAGTAATGTGAATTAGCCATATATATATATATATGTATATATATATATATATATACACATATATAAAATCCACTCTTTTAAAGTTATTTTCCCATATATGTCATTATAGAGTAACAACTAGAGTTCCTTTGCAACACAGAAGGTCATTTTTATTTTTATATTTTATATATAGTACTGAAAAGACTCCTTTATAACATTTAAATCATTTGCATGTAATGATAGTATTACTCATAATATTACTTCTGTTGACTGAGATAATAATACAGTTTTTAAAAAACCCACCATGAGGGACTTCCCTGGTGGTCCAATAACTAAGAATCCAAGCACCCAATCAGGGGGCTTAGGTTTGATCCCTGGTCAAGGAACTAGATTCCACATTCCACAGCTAAGAGCTCACATGCTGCAACTTAAGTCTTGCCTGTCACAACTGAGACTAAAGATGCCGCGAGTCCCAACTAAGACTCAGTGGAGACAAATGAAAAAGTAAATTTTAAAAATATTATAAATTTAGAAAGCATTAACAATATTGTTGTTGTTGTTGTTCAGTCACTAAGTTGTGTCTGACTCTTTGCGATGCCATGGACTGTAGCACACCAGGCTTCCTCCTGGGGCTTGCTCAAACTCATGTACTTCGAGTCGGTGATGCCATCCAACCATCTCATCCTCTGTCATCCCCTTCTCCTCCTGCCCTCAATCTTTCCCAGCATCAGGATTTCTAATGAGTTGGCTCTTCATGTCAGGTGGCCAAAGTATTGGAGCTTCAGCTTCAGCATCAGTCCTTCCAATGAATATTCAGGACTGATTTCCTTTAGGATTGACAGGTTTGATCTCCTTGCAGTCCAAAGGACTCTGAAGAGTCTTCTCTAGCACCACAAATAAAAAGCATCAATTCTTCTTTCTATTATTGGGATATTTTATTACTATAGACTCTCAGTCTCTTCACTTTCTGCCATTAGAGTGGTATCATCTGTATATTTAGGGTTATTGATATTTCTCCTTGCAATTATGATTCCAGCTTGTGAGTCATCCAGCCTGGTATTATACATAATGTATTCTGCATATAAGTTAAATAAGTAGGGTAACAATATACAACCTTGTCGTACTTCTTTCCAATTTTGAACCAGTCCATTGTTCCATGTCTGGTATTAACTGTTGCTCTTCACCCAAATACAGGTTTCTCAGGAGACAGGTAAAGTGGTCTAGCATTCCTATCTCTTTCAGAATTTTCAAGTTTGTACTGATCCACACAATCAAAGGCTTTTGTGTAGTCAATGAAGCAGATGTTTTCCTGGAATTCTCTTGCTTTCTGTATGATCCATCAAATGTTGGCAATTTGTTCTCTGGTTCCTCTGCCTTTTATAAACCTAGCCTGTACATCTCAAAGTTTCCAGGTCATGTACTGTTGAAGCCTTACTTGAATGATTTTGAGCATAACCTTACTAGCATGAGAAATAGGTGCAATTTTATGGTAGCCTGCCTGAACATTCTTTGGCATTGCCCATCCCGGGGATTGGAATGAAAACTGACTTTTTCCAGTCCTATGGCCACTGCTGAGTTTTCCAAATTTGCTGATATATTGAGTGCAGCACTTCAACAGCATCACCTTTTAGGATTTGAAATAACTCAGCTGGAATTCCATCACCTCCACTAGCTTTGTTCATAGTAATGCTTCATTGGAAGGACTGATACTGAAGCTGAAACTCCAATACTTTGGCCACCTGATGCGAAGAGTTGACTCATTGGAAAAGACCCTGATGCTGGGAGGGATTGGGGGCAGGAGGAGAAGGGGACAACAGAGGATGAGATGGCTAGATGGCATCACTGACTCGATGGACATGTGTTTGAGTAGACTCCGGGAATTTGTGATGGACAGGGAGGCCTGGCATGCTGCGATTCATGGGGTCGCAAAGAGTTGGACACGACTGAGTGACTGAACTGAACTGAATGCTTCCAAAGGCCCACTTGACTTCACACTTCAGGAAGTCTGGCTCTAGGTGAGTGACCACACCATCATAGTTATCCAGATCATTACGATATTTTCTGTACAGTTCTTCTGTGTGTTATTGCCAGCTCTTCCTAATCTCTTCTGCTACTCATGGGTCCTTATGATTTCTGTCATTTATCCTATTAATTCCAACTGGATTGAGATACACTTTACAGTATTATATAGGTGAGGGTCATGTCATTATTCAAGGTCATTCCTGGTGGCTCAGTTGGTAAAGAATCTGCCTGCAATGCCGGAGACTCAGGTCAATCCCTGGGCCAATAAGATCCCCTGGAGAAGCAAATGGCAACCCAATCCAGTATTCTTGCCTGAAGAACTCCATGGACAGATAAGCCTGGCAGGCAACAGTCTATGGGGTCGCAAAGAGTCAGACATGACTGAGTGACTTTCACTTTCACATGTCGTTATTCAGATTTTTGTTCTTATGGATTCAATTTTCATTATATAATTTCACTTTCTACATCCAGTGTAGTTGCAGTTGCAACCACAAAAGCAAGGCAATGGGTTCTAAGAGTCAGTGCTTTCAAATCTAAAGTATTACTCTCGTTCCATTATCAAAGACTGTGATTCAGGGTTATTATTATGGAATAGTTAGGGATTGTGAATTCATGCCATGCGCTCCAACAGCTGCTCATCTGGTACCCACACAGCAGTGAGGACACTGTTCTTTGCTACAGAGAATCTTTCTCTCACCAGTACACCAGACACCTACAACCAAGAAATCCAAGTAGCCTTAAAGTTAAACATAAACCCTAAGCTGTACAAAAAGCTTAATAGTAAATTTGGTTCTCTCCATCCACCTACAGGGCACTATCTGAGATTATCAGAAGGTCAGCTTACTACAGTTGCATGGACCTCAACCAAATTAAAGAAAGATAAAAAGATAAAAGTTCTCAACAAGTATCTCAACAAATACCAGTAAATAAATAAACAAAACCACCCAAAGTAATCTACAGATTCAGTGCAATCCCTATCAAGTTACCAATGGAATTTTTCACAGAATTAGAACAAAAACTTTTACATTTTGTATGGAAACACAAAATACCATGAAAAGCCAAAGCAATCTTGAGAAAAGCAAAGTAGAAACTTGAAGCTCGGTGGAATCAGGCTCCTTGTCTTTAGACCATACTGCAGCTGAGTTCAGTCACTCAGTCGTGTCCAGCTCTTTGCGACCCCATGAATCACAGCACGCCATGCCTCCCTATCCATCACCAACTCCCAGAGTCTACTCAAACTCATGTCCATCGAGTCGGTGATGCCATCCAGCCATCTCATCCTCTGTTGTCCCCTTCTCCTCCTGCCCCCAATCCCTCCCAGCATCAGGGTCTTTTCCAATGAGTCAACTCTTCACATCAGGTGGCCAAAGTACTGGAGTTTCATCAGTCGTTCCAATGAACACCCAGGACTGATCTCCTCTAGGATGGACTGGTTGGATCTCCTTGCAGTCCAAGGGACTCTCAAGAGTCTTCTCCAACACCACAGTTCAAAAGCATCAATTCTTCTGTGCTCAGCTTTCTTCACAGTCCAACTCTCACATCCATACATGACCACTGGAAAAACCATAGCCTTGACTAGATGGACCTTTGTTGGCAAAGTAATGTCTCTGCTTTTTAATATGCTATCTAGGTTGGTCATAACTTTCCTTCCAAGGAGTAAGTGTCTTTTAATTTCATGGCCTGCAGTCACCATCTGCAGTGATTTTAGAGCCCCCCAAAATAAGTCTGACACTGTTTCCACTGTTTCCCATCTATTTCCCATGAAGTGATGGGACCAGATGCCATGATCTTAGTTTTCTGAATGTTGAGCTTTAAGCCAACTTTTTTCACTCTCCTCTTTCACTTTCATCAGAGACTTTTTAGTTCCTCTTCACTTTCTGCCCTAAGGGTGGTGTCATCTGCATATCTGAGGTTATTGCTATTTCTCCCGGCAATCTTGATTCCAGCTTGTGCTTCTTCCAGCCCAGTGTTTCTCATGATGTACTCTGCATATAAGTTAAATAAGCAGGGTGACAATATACAGCCTTGGCATACTCCTTTTCCTATTTGGAACCAGTCTGTTGTTCCATGTCCAGTTCTAACTGTTGTTCCATGCCCAGTTCTAACTGACAATACTGCAAAGCTACAGTAATTGAAACAATACGCTACTGGCACCAAAAACAGAAATACAGATCAATAGAACAGGACAGAAAGTCCAGAGATAAACCCATGCACCAAAGGTCACCTATGACAAAGGAAGCAAGGATATACAGTGGAGAAAAGACAGTCTTTTCAATAAGTGGTGCTGGGAAAATTGGACAGCTATGTGTAAAAGAAAATTAGAACACTCCCTAACACCATACACAAAAATAAACTCATAATGGATTATAGACGTATATGTAACACCAGACAATATATAACTCTTAGATGAAAACACAGGGAGAATTCTCTCTGACATAAATTGCAGCAAGATTTTTTTTGATCAACCTCCTAGGGTAATGAAACTAAAAGATAAACTAAGGGGACATAATTAAGCTTAAAAGAGTTTGTACAGCAAAGAACACCATAAACAATACTGAAAAGACAACCTTCAGAATGGGGAAAAATATTTGGAGACAAAGTGACTGACAAGGGATTACCCTCTGAAACACACAAACAGTTCACGTAGTTCAATATAAAAAAAAAAAACCAATAAAAAAACTGGCAGAAGATTAAAATAGACACTCGCCAATGAAGACATACAGATGGCCAAAAAGCACATGCAAAGATGGTCAATATCTCTAATTATTAAAGAAATGCAAATCAAAACTATAGTGAGGTCTCACCTCACACTAGTCAATACGACCATCATCAAACAATCTACAAACAATAAACGCTGGAGAGGATGTGAAGAAATGCTCCTACCCTGTTGTTGGGAATGTAAACTGGTACAGTCACTATGGAGAATGATATGGAAGTTCCTTTAAAAACTAAAACCAGAGCTACCACATGATCCAGCAATCCCATTCCTGAGCATATATCCAGAGAAAACCATAATTCTAAAAGATACATGCAACCTAATGTTCACTGCAGCACTATTCACAATAGCCAGGACATGAAAGCAACCTAAATTTCCATCAACTGAGCAATGCATAAGGAAGATGTGTGGTATCACATATACAATGGATTATTATCCAGCCATAACAAAGGGCAAAATAATGCCATTTGCAGCAACATGGATAGACCTAGAGATTTTCATACTAAGTGAAGTATGTCAGACAGAAAAATATAGAATATGATATTGCTTATACGTGAATTCTAACAAAAGGCAACAAATGAACTTATCTACAAAACAGAAGTAGAGTCACAGATGTAGAAAATAAACTTATGCTTACCAGGGGATAAGGGAAGGGAGGGATAAATTGAAAGACTGGGATTGACACATACATACTACTATATATAAAATATTAACATAGATAATTAATAAGAAACAAATGTAAAATACAGGGAACTCTGTAATGACCTATATAGGAAAAGAATCAAAAAAGGAGTGTATCTATGTATATGTATTTCAGATTCATTTTGCTATACACAGTAAACTAAGACAACTGTGTAAACCAGTAAAATTTAAAAGAATGGTCCGAGCCTGCTAAAGCAGGGACCCAAGATACCACAGGTCTGCTGGAGGCACTTTCACATCTTGTCTTTGCTATTAAAGATTCTGAAAGTCCAAAACAGAAATTCTTTTCTAAAGGACAATTTATTTGAAGTTAATTAAAATGCAAATTACTAAAAAAAAAAAAAAAAAAGATACATGCACCCCAGTGTCCATGGGGTATGGAAAAAGAATCTTTTATAAAGTGGATATACGTATAACAGATTCACTTGGCTGTACACCTGAAGTTAACACAACATCATAAATCAACCATACGCCAATCAAAAATTTTTTAAAGAAGTCTCAACAAGGACCTACTGTAAATAAATAAGTAAATGGAAAAAAAGATAAAAGTTCTCATCAAGACATAAATGACTTTATATGGACCACACAGTGGAGTCATATGCTGCAAACACTTTAATTCATTAGAACCAAACAGTATATATTAGACAAGATGGCAAGAGTTTAATAACTACAAAGCTATAAACTGTAAACATATCACAAATATCCACATCTGTACTTACTTTCTACCAGAATCAGGGCCCCAAAGGCGACAACAGTGACAAAGACGGCACAGATGACATCTAGATACACAGCGAGCCATTGTGACGTTGTCAAAAGCAGGAACCAAGCTTCTGTATTTGTGAACCATAATAAGCATAATACATAAATAGAGAAACCATGTTAGCTGCTTCTAATGAGAGAGAGCACTTCCTCAGTTGAGGTACAGAAGATTTTACACAAGGTAGGACAGCAAAGTCACACATTCAAGGAACCTGAAGATTCCAGAAAACTAGGTTCTAACCCAAGACAAGGTATGGGACACACAGGAATCAGTCCAGGAAGCATGCATTGAAAACATCAATCCACCGGTTATCAACAGAAATACGATCACAAGAAAGAGGATGGAAAATCGTCTCATTGGTGCATTTTCTGCAGTGCTGGGCCTCAGTGTGAAGATCACCCTCTCTCACATGTCGATTGTTCCCAGCTCTCAGACAGCAGACAGCAGAGCTCACACTGTTTCCAGCACCTTCAGCACTCACCACAGGGCCCTGCAGTGTTTATTCTTAGGAGCCAGTGTCTATATGGCCATCAGCTAACAGGACTGCATGTGGTTTTCAAAATGCCATTTTATCTTCAAAATGCAGTAACAATTGAAAAGTTTGACCAGGATTTTATAGACTTAGGGGAAATTCTGAATTTTCTACCTAGGAAAAACAGCTTCACCGATACAAAGTATAATCAAGTGGGTGGCAACTCAGGAAATTAGTTTTGTCAATCATATCTGCTACCCTCCATGCTTTGAAAAGAGTTGGCAAACTACAGCCTGGGGGACAAGAATAGTGACCACCTGGTTCTGAAAAGAAAATTTTATTGGAAAACAGACATTTGCTGACATATTATCTTTGCTTGTCTTTGTGCTACAACAGCCAAAGTGAGTAGTTGCAACAGACACAGTATAGCACACAAAACCTACAATATTTTCTATCTGGATCTTTGCAAAAAAGAAAATTTTACTGAGTCCTGCCCTAAAGAGACAGAAGTCCACAGGGCACAGTGATGGAAGGACAATGCAAGCCAGTCAGGGGAGAGAAGCAGAGGGTGACAGGGAAGAAGGGAGCAGAGGGAGTGCTGAGAGGAAGGGGTGGGGGAGACAGGTGTGCAGAGGGGGACATGGGGGTGACAGAGAGAGGTGCTGACATACTAGGCCACCTGATATGGAGGTCAGGCCTCAGAAAGCAGCACATCCCATCTGAAATCATTTCCAGAAACTTACAGACCTGAGTGCAAATCCTGATATGCGTCGAACAGTTCCTGAAACCTCTGTTCAGCTTTGTATGCCCGGATGGTCCAGAGTCCCCGCAAGGAAGATGCTAAGTGGGAAAACACTGGGCTCCGTGCTGGGGAAGCAGAGAGACATACACAGAGAAAGTCAGGGAGGCTGGATGAGAGGAAACCCACTGCCTCCTGGGCTCTGTGGTCACACGTCCCACCAACAGGAATCCTCCATGTGACCCTCACTCCTGCTCACATCAGGTTTCACTTTAATCACCTGGGAATGAAAGAGTCTCTTTGAAACTATGTTTGACCAAATTCATTCACAGCTAGATTTAGATAAAGAAATTCTTTCCAGGTCTTTCATCAAGGTCCTCTCAAACACACCTTCCTCCAAATTCTTCTGGCATCTCCCCAGGTGGAAATTGTTCATGATTTTTAAAAAAATTATTGAAGTATAGTTGATTTACAATAATGTGTTAGTTTCAGGTATATAGTTTAGTCATTCAGTTATTTTTTTATTATATTTCATTACAGGTTATTACGAGATGCTGAATTAAATTTCCTGTGCTTTACAGTAAACCCTTGTTGCATACCTGTTTGACAAATAATAGTGTGTCCATTAACCCCATATTTCTACTTTGTTCCTCCTTCCCTCCCAATCCCCTTTGGTAAGTTTGTTTTCTATGTCTCTGAGTCTATTTCTATTTTGTGTACAGATTCATTATTTTTAGATTCCATGTATAAGTGATACCATATTTGTATTTCTCTGACTTTTTAAAATAATATTCTCTAAATCCATCCATGTTGCTTCAAATGGCAATATTTCATTCTTTTTCATTGTTCACTAATTTTTGAATCAGTAGCATTCTAAAATTTAATTCCTCATTAGAGTCCTCACCACACTGAATTTTAATGAGGTACCTGTGTGTTGTCTCCACCTTAGATGAGTAACCTGAGGACTGGATAAGAGTCAGTACATCCCCCACCCTGGACCAGACCCAGACCCAGGACAGGGGGAGACGAGTAAGGACAGTCTGCCGTCTCCCCCATCCGGGGGCTCTCCCTGCACCTGCGCCAGGAGCCTCTATGTGATCACGGAGCACCTGGTTCTGCACCGTCCTTGTGCCCACAGGACCCGGCAGATGGAGTCTTTGAACAGTCTTGACTTCCACTCCAGGAACCCAATGGATGCTTTCATAACTGCCCTGCTAGATTTCTGAACCACAACATGCTCTAACACTTCCCCTTTGTCCTTTGTTCACGCAAAGAGCTGAAAGTGAATTGGTGGTGCCTTTGTTCATCCAGTTGAGTACCTGTGTTCTCATTCCCGCATCCACACTGCTCTCTCTCTCTTTACTCTATTGACTAACTTTTTAGCTTCCTATAATGTTTTGCTTATAAAAGCAACATAAATTCAGATGGAGCTCATGCTCCAAATAATAAAGGCAAGGGACTGTGTTCAGGCCTTTTCTGCAGCCCAGCAGGTGTCCCAACCCACCCCCAGAACTCGGTCTGGAAGCAGAGTGCTCACAGGGATGATGCAGGGGCATTTCAGGGCCCATCACCCTGTCAGAAGGATGGCAAGAGTCCAGCTCCAGAGAGCACAGAAAACTCACTAGAACCAGGCTCTCATTTCCTGAGCAAATGAGGTTATGTCAATACTATTTATCACAGAGACAAGGCTTCTGAGCAGGAAGTAGATGTGGCTGTTCACCAATGAACTCTTCAGCATGGCCTCACTCATCTGCTTCCCTTTCAGGAGATCAAAGTGCAGCTGATTCTCTCTAGCAGGGATGGAGGGCAGGGCTGACTTTAGAAACCAGGTTTCATCTCAGCCTTGAACACCCAGGAACCAAACACCCCATCACCTACCTCACCTCATGCCCATGAGTTATAGGCTGGGGGAATCTGGGCCTGTAAAAATCCATCCTGCTTCTCTCAAACCCCATTTAGGGCTGAGCAGGATGCCAGGATGAGTGAACTGGAGGGTCTGCAAAGAAAATTAGCTAGTACAGGGGGAGAGGGGATGTCAAGGCTCTGGTGCTGTGTTGCCCAAAGTAACACTTTTCCCACAAGCACTGAACTCCCTGTCCTATAGCAGACAATGTCACAGTCATGGTGTCAGCCCACAATCACAGACACACGTAACCCTACAGTTCACAGCACTGACGTCTGTGGTTCCCACAACCCTGAGGACACTTGGGGACACACCCCACCAGGATTACAGATCTTCCTGGGCAGGATGACCCCGGGCTGACAGCCCTGCTGCCAGGTTATCATTCAAGCTACGTGAGATCTGCTAGTTGTGAGTAAGTTCTTGATTCCCTCATGTTCAAGGGTCCAGTGCCTTTGGTCATGACCAGCAAGTACTTTACAAGCATCAGTTCAAGAAATCTTCATGAGAACTCCAGAGACTGAGGGATTAAGAGCACTCACTGCCCAAGATTAACTATTTTAACCCACCAAAGTGACAGACCTGGGTGTGAGACATAACTTTCTTAATCCCAAGGTTGTGCTTTTAATCACAACAGCAGTGTCTCAGAGGGTGAATAATCAGGGTTAAGGATGCTCATGTGTGACGATGTGCATTTTTCTCCAGACTTTGTTACTGATGTTCAGAAAACCCTCAGGTACCATCCAACAACCTTCACCACTACTGCACATCTTATTAAGCACCCGAGGTTGAACAAAGTTGCTGGAATCTAGTATGAGAACTCCTTAAAACAGCAGACTTGAAGATCCATGGTACTAATACACCTGATACACATCCTAACCCTCCCCTAGCAATGCTCGTAGCAAACCTTGCTAGTTGATCCCAGTACCCTTCAGACAGAATTTGGATACGACTTCATCATTCAGGCACTGCCAAAGGCAAAAAACTGGTTAGGGAAATGCAACCAAATGCCACCCTGGTTTTATGTACTTGTACATTGCTATGCTCACCTTTGCAAAAATGTGCCCCTCAAAACCCTATTATAATTAGCTGCCAAATGTCATTAAGATGAAAATGTCAACCTAAGCTTCCAGAGGCAGTTAGGAGTAGGATCTGAAACTAAACCTCAGGACGTCAGTAGTCCTTCAGAACACAAGGATGAAGCAGGATTATGCCTTCTGGCCACAGCAGTCAGCTGTCCTTCTTTTGACTGGTGGCTCCAGCAGGGACCTGAAGATATACTCTCACTCACTCAGTCGCTCAGTTGTGTCTGACTCTTTCTGACCCCATGGACTGTAGCCCACCAAGCTCTTCTGTCCATGGGATTATCCAGGCAAGAATACTGGACTAGGTTGCCATTTCCTCTTCCAGGAAATCTTCCCAACCTAGGGACTGAACCCATTTCTCCTGCATCTCCTGCATTGGCAGGCAGATTCTTTTATCACTGAGCCACCTGAGAAACCCTAAAACATACTTTCAGTTACTATTTAGAGAAAACAGTGGTGTCATCATTTAAGGCACAGACCCATCACCTAAAGAGAACATAAACAGTTCTAATCAACTGGCCACCACATTTGGTTACCTGGGGTGTATAGGAAGGGGTATCTGGATTGAATTTAGTGTCTAACTTATTGCAGAGTACTAGGATGCAGGAAAATCCACATATTCCACAGAAATGATGCCAAAGTTCTCAGACTCTCCAGCTCAAATATTGAGAAAATCCTGTACTCCTTCTTGAAAAAAGCCTCTAGAGGTGCCTTTCTCTCCACTTCCGAATGGATGTGAAATGGCCCTTCCCCAGGCAAAAATCTCTGTCAAGTGTTCCTTCTGGAACAACTCCTTGTTGAATGTACCAGAGAGCTGCTTTTCAGTAAGACTCTCGAATGACCCCATTTCGTGGGCAGCCTCAAACCATAAAATGTTTGAAGCCTTGTCTTCACAGAAGACTGGATGGAGCTCATCATTCCTCTTCTGCCTCCCCAGGTCCTTCCATCAACCAAGTCACATCAGCAGAACGTCACACACACCTGGACTCTATTGCTCCCCATCCATCCAAAAACATCACAAAACTGGACCTTACAAAAGTTAGCTGGTTCTCTTGATGACTGAAAATTTTTTTCTACATCTTTTATGAAACAGATGATCACTATCCTTTTTGCAACTAATTAGAAAATATTTCTTTAAAAGTGAAACTTAGTTGCTCAGTCGTGTCCAACTCTTTGTGACCCAATGGACTGTAGTCCACCAGGATCCTCTCTCCATGGAATTCCCCAGGCAAGAATACTGGAGTGGGTTGCCATTTCCTGCTCCAGGGTAACTTCCCAACCCAGGGTTCAAACCAAGGTCTCCTGCATTTCAGGAAGATTTGGAAGTCAACAGGGAAGCATCTTACATGTTTATTATAAAAACAAAACATGCAATTGCTACAGTGAAAAAATTCATTTGACTGGATAACTGAGATTTTTTTTTCCCCACTTGATAGATACAAAGAAACATGAGGCTCAACATTCTTCTCTTCTTGGCTTGGTTTCTAGAAGGTTAAGTTGGTATTAATTTGTAATAATTATTTATGGTTGAGGTCTCTGATATGAACATATTCCCACCTTACTTTTTGACTACAGTTTTTATAACTTTTAAAAATATATAATTCTACTTTTATTAGTTTTAATATTGATGAAATATGTGCATTAATAATAAGATAAATTCAATTATTTCATCATCTGTGATTACCTGCACAATAGAATGATTAGTCATAAAATGTGATCCCAATTATTATTGTTATTTTTTGGATGCACCTTTCAGGTTCTCAGTTCCCTGACCAGGGATTAAAGCAGAAGCACAGAGTCTTAACCATAGGACCATAGGTAAGTCCCTGTTCCCATTATTCTAAAACTAGGAAGCTGAAGGGAGTAATAAACTAAATGTATACTGAAGAGATCCCCCTCTCGTGTCCACCTAAGGAATTATTTTCAGCATCATTTATATGAATAGCTTTAAGAAAGGGGGAGCCACAGTGTGGTATCACCCCAAATACTAGTAATGATAAAGAGCAAACCTTCAAATAACAGGGCTTATCTTTCAGATAGGGCTTCTCTGGTGGATCAGACAGTAAAGAATACACTTGCAATGTAGAGACCTGGCTTCAGTCCCTGGGCCTGGGAAGATCCTCTGGAGAAGGGAATGGATACCCACTCCAATATTTTTGCCTGGAGAATTCCATGTACAGAGGAGCCTGGTGGGCTACTGTCCATGGGGTCGCAAGAAGTCAGACACAACTGAGTGACTAACATATGTCTCTTCAATACATTTAACAACTGCAACTTACTTGAACATGTGAAAAAAAGTACTTTTCAAATATATCACTTCCGACATATATTTCATGAGGTCTCCTTTACTTTTCTAATCTTTTCCTTTCCTTGTCATTTCTGGTAACTTCAGGAGGAGAAAAATTGTCTATTTCCCTTCTATATTAGTTCTAACATGATAAAATATTTTTAAGAAAAGTATTTACAGAGTGGATACTCCGTGTTAGGAAATATGTCACGAACAAGACAGAAATGGTCCCTGACCTCATGGTGCTCACATCCATCCTCCTTGGGCTAAAATGCAAAGCTGCAGCTGACCTGCCACCAGCTCTATTTGCCTTAAGAACCACACCGACTCACAGTGGCCATAAATTTCAATTATCTAACGTTGACTTGTGAGAAATTCCAGAAGACAGAGTCTGCAGAATTTCAGGGGTCTTGTTAATTATGGCATAAATGGAAGCCAGCCGGCACTCCCATCCCAACCTGAGAGCCCTGGTACTCACTTGTACATTCCAGGCGTTTCACATCTTGTGACGTCCTTAAGAAATACCACCGCAGAACAAAGAAAATTATGCCAAGCAGAATCACAGGTATAGCAATCCAAGGAATAGCAGCCACCATCACGCCCACCACACCAATCACAAGAAGAAATGTCTGAAATAGCAAAAATAGATGCATAGGCCTCCTTATGAAGGGTACTTGTCAAAGATAAACTGTAGTGATTTGTTCTATTAGAATTAAACTCCTTTCCTCAAAAAGACTTGTTGGGACAGCAGGGAATGCTTTCCCTTCCAAATAAAGAAAATTATGGGTGGTCCTCATGATACTTAGTGCATATGCCAAACAGGATGGTAAGAATTGTCTAAGTATAAGCTCTTGTGATACACTCAGTAGCCCTTTGAGGCAGGCATTACTACTTTAACAGATGAGAATATTTGAGGCTCAGAGAGTAGGAGCTGAATCCCAAACTATCAGGAGTCAGCAGGTGTTACTAAAGAGATGAGTGAGCAGGTATCACAGGTGAGGAATCCAGATGCCTCAGCTATACATGGAGGAATAAAGAAGTGGTTAAATACAAGTTGTGTGTCCAGAAAAGTAGGACAAAATTTAAATGTTGACCTTTGGAAGTAGGAATTTCTCTTTCTAGATTTTCTATCCATAGTTAATACTTACTGAGTGTTGACTCTCTGCAGAGCTATACCTTCAAACCTTCACATGTATTAACTCATTAATCCTCACAATAGCTCTATCTAGTAACAGTATTGTCTCATTTTACAGATGGAGAGAGTGAGGCACAGGGAGAGGAAAAACAACTTGATGGACACTGCAAAGCCTAAGTCACGAAACTGGGAAGTCCATGTCATGAGTCTTTATGCCATATTTAAGCTTGCCCCCAATGCATAGCCATCTTTCTATCATTATAGTAACTATTTTAAATGCCTATTCCAAAGGTTAATGATTGTAACAACAGCAGATTCTAGTTACCAAGTGTTTACTGTACGTAAGACAACGGGCTAAGAGTTCCATGAGTATTTTCTTAATCATCACATTATCCCATGAGATTATTCTACCTTGGTTATTCTATCTTGGTCAAAAAAAAGAGAGCAGGTAGAAGAGAAAACAAAATCTGTCGGGAGCCGTTATGGGAGGTCCCGCCCGTGACGAGGTCATGAAGAAAATACCGGGCAGGCAAGGCCATCCGGGACCCCATCCATGACGAGGTCACAAGGAAAATACCTGATAGGCAAGGCCGTCTAGGATAAGGGACCCTCCAGGTTGGCCTCGGCCTCTACCCTACCCTATATCCTCCCCCCTTTTCTGCTGTTGTTCTTGTTTGCCCTGCTGCGGATTCTTGTGTTGCCTACCGAGAGCTCTCCTGCTCCTCTTTCACTGAATGAAGACCAACTTAAAACCCTAATTAATAAATCTCCTGGACGCTGGTACCCTATGAAGGGGCCAGGGATGAAGGAAATGCTTCAGTTCAAACCCTTTTGCTGGCATTCTGGCTTGTTTGATAAATGTGTGCTCTCATTGCACAAAATGCTCATGATTGTTCTAAATATCCTAAGCATAGTACACTAACAAAAGAAACTATTAAGCACAGGTCCCTCCACGGGGTGAGAAAAGCCCCACAAATATTATAGCCACATATACGCCTAATAGAAAATAGTTTAGATAGAGATTAGCTGGCAACTTCTTGCAGGTAATTAACTTTTAGACTAAGAGCCTGTTTTGTGCCATATCTGCTGTTTTTGAAATCCTTTGCATTTCTTTTCTGTAAAAAATGTAATCCTATCTAGTTCCCTTGGAGATGACACCTAATAGAAAGAAAATAGATTAACCACAAATAAGATAGGGTCGGCTACTGAAGTTGCTTGAAGTTGCACCAGGTGCAAGCCATAAATTGTCAACAGGTCTGAAAGCCAAAAGATATTATACATAGAGATTAACCATTAAAAAGGCCCTAATAGGCACAGAGCCCTTTGGGGGGTGAGGAAGCCCTATTAGAAAATACAAAAAATATTGTTTTAAAAGTGGTTATTAGATCAACGTTTGATTGATGTTAATGTGCTGAGGTTGTGCAGTGGACACTATTGTTAATATGGTTAAAGATATAGTAAAATAAGAGTTTAGCCCTAGTGTAAAAACAATAAGATAATTGTTAATTTTAACCAAGAGCGCTAAACAGGGGCTGCCTCTCCAGAGCCACAGAGTCTTTGTATGTTAAACTTTTTAGATAAATTTAGCTGAGAATTTCTACAAAAAGACCGACTTTTATGTTAACAGGATTGTATGTCTATTATGTTACAACTTGCTGTACCATGAGACTGCCAATTTTCTGTTTTCTGCTAACCTCAAGGCCAGAAGATAATGTACAAAAAATCTATGGGAAAAGACTCTCATAAACAAAAATATACAGAACACACCTGGTTTCATGAAGGACAAGCTGATATAATGTTAAACTAAGTCTGTATGCTTATCTGCCCCTTAGAAATGTACCAACTTAGGGTATAAAGGCTATGGTGAAAAATAAAGCAACTGCCAGACTCTGCTGTATATTCCTGGTCTGGTCTCTTTCTTTCTCTCTCTCTCTCTCCCTAGCAGACTTGGCCCTATCAAGCCCGGTCCTACGTGTCTCTCTCTCGCCGACGCCGTTCGTCCTGAGGGTTCCCCTGGATCCTGCCGGGGCTGGACCCCGCCAGAAATCATTTGTTGTTGCTGCTTTAAGCATCTATCATTATCAGGAAAAGTACGATACCCTTACTTGTTTTTTTTGTTTTTTTTTTTTTTTTACATTGCCAAGTACATTTTTTTTTTTTTTTAATTTTTATAGTTGGAGGCTAATTACTTCACAACATTTCAGTGGGTTTTGTCATACATTGATATGAATCAGCCATTAGATTTACACGTATTTCCCATCCCGATTCCCCCTCCCACCTCCCTCTCCACCCGATTCCTCTGGGTCTTCCCAGTGCACCAGGCCCGAGCACTTGTCTCATGCATCCCACCTGGGCTGGTGATCTGTTTCACCATAGATAGTATACATGCTGTTCTTTTGAAATATCCCACCCTCACATTCTCCCACAGAGAATGCAATCAACATTTAGTGTCTGCCTGCTATGAAAGTGGGGTGTGGTGGTGGGGATGTGCAGGTTCAGTCTGGGCCAAGGCCTCCAAAGCTTATGATCTCAGGTAGATACAAATTCATGGTGATCTGCACAAGGCAGAGAGTGCTGGGGAAGCAGAGAAGAATTCAGCAACATTTTCAGACAATTCTAAGAAGAGACTTATGGCTGAATTTTACAGGCTGGTTTAACAAATAGAAAGAGTGGCAAGAAAAACTTGCAGGCAGCAACTACAATTGATGGAAATTTTGACCAAAAAGGAGCTGGGATGAGAAGTTCAGATGTCTGTCTGAGTTAACACTGGTTGTTCTGTGCCCTCTCAGCACCAGCACCTGCATCCCGTGCTCGCCACCCCAGGGCCTCCCCACCTTGTCACCCAGGGCAGCTGGCCCAGGTGCATCTCTGAGGGATGGTTAGGGGTGGTCATGCCTGTATCACAGGGACTTGGGTTATCATTTCACAGTTCTTCCTGATCAGTTTTCTCAGAGGATCTTCACAACCATCTTGTGAATGAGAAAAGTAAGAACTTCATTTTCATTTACAGTTACGACATAAAGATGGGAGGGTAAGTGGTTGTCCTAAGTTTTCCCAGGAAGGACTGCAGGTCAAGGAGAAAGGCAGGAGTGGTTTGTACTCAGGAAAATCCTGGAGTCTTGGCCGCAGGCAGGAGGAGCCTGGAAGGAGGAGGAAATGTCCAGAACTATGACTTGGTGTTCAGGAGCCCTTAGAAACCAAACTGTATTATCTGAACTGAGCAGACTCACATCATTTGATGGGCAACATTAATCAGTTTCAATGATTTGGCTCTCCCCAGGTGAGGGCCTTTTAAGACTAACCCAGCCTGGAAGATAACCTGGGAAGCAGAGGTAAAATCAAAATGAAGGGCTCCACAGAAGCTGAGCCAATGCTTTTTCCTTAGGTATGCATTCAGTTCAGTTCAGTTCAGTTGTTCAGTCATGTCCGACTCTTTGCGACCCCATGGGCCCCAGGCCTCCCTATTCATCACCAACTCCCTGAGTTTACTCAAACTCATGTACATCATGTCGGTGATGCCCTCCAACCATCTCATCCTCTGTACCCCTTCTCCTCCCACCTTCAATCTTTCCCAGTATCAGGGTCTTTTCAAATGAGTCAGTTCTTTCCATCATGTAGCCAAAGTATTGGAGCTTCAGCTTCAGCATCAGTCATTCCAATGAATATTCAGGACTGATTTCTTTAGGATGGACTGGTTGGATCCCCTTGCTGTCCAAGGGACTCTGAAGAGTCTTCTCCAACACCACAGTTCAAAAACGTCAATTCTTTGGGGCTCAACTTTCTTTATAGTCCAACTCTCACATCCATACATGACTACTGGAAAAACTATAGCTTTGACTAGACAGACCTTTGTCCACAAAGTAATGTCTCTGCTTATTAATGTGCTGTCTAGGTTGGTCATAACTTTTCTTCCAAGGAGCAAGTGTCTTTTAATTTCATGGCTGCAGTCACCATCTGCAGTGATTTTGGAGCCCCAAAATTAAAGTCTGTCACTGTTTCCACTGTTTCCCCATCTATTTGCCATGAATTGATGGGACCAGATGCCATGATCTTAGTTTTCTGAATGTTGAGTTTTAAGCCAAATATTTCACTCCTCACTTTTGCTTTCATCAAGAGGCTCTTTAGTTCTTCTTTGCTTTCTGCCATAAGGGAGGTGTCCTCTGCATATCTGAGGTTACTGATATTTCTATGGGCAATCCTGGTTCCAACTTGTGCTTCATCCAGTCCAGCATTTCTCATGTTGTACTCTGCATATAAGTTAAATAAGCAGGGAGACAATATACAGCCTTAACATACTCCTTTCCTGATTTGGAACCAATCTGCTGTTCCATATCCAGTTCTAACTGTTGCTTCTTGACCTGCATACCAATTTCTCAGGAGGCAGGTCAGTTCAGTTCAGTTCAGTTGCTCAGTCGTGTCCATCTCTTTGCTACCCCATGAACCGCAGCATACCAGGCCTCCCTGTCCATCACCAACTCCCAGAGTCCACCCAAACCCATGTCCTTTGTGTCAGTGATACCATCCAGCCATCTCACCCTTTGTGTTCCCTTTCTCCTCCTGCCCTCAATCTTTCCCAGCATCAGGGTCTTTTCAAATGAGTCAGCTCTTCGCTTCATGTGGCCAAAGTATTGGAGTTTCAGCTTCAATATCAGTCCCTCCAATGAACACCCAGGACTGACCTCCTTTAGGATGGACTGGTTGGATTTCCTTTCAGTCCAAGGGACTCTCAAGAGTCTTCTCCAACACCACAGTTCAAAAGCATCAATTCTTCAGCGCTCAGCTTTCTTTATAGTCCAACTCTCACATCCATACATGACTACTGGAAAAACCATAGCCTTCACTAGATGGACCTTTGTTGGCAAAGTAATGTCTCTGCTTTTAAATGTGCTGTCTAGGTTGGTGATAACTTTCCTTCCAAGGAGCAAGCCTCTTTTAATTTCATGGCTGCAATCACCATCCACAGTTATTTTGGAGCCCAGGAAAATAAAGTCAGCCACTGTTTCCCCATCTATTTGCCATGAAGTGATGGGACTGGATGCCATGATCTTAGTTTTCTGAATGTTGAGCTTTAAGCCAACTTTTTCTCTCTCCTCTTTCAGGTGGTATGGTATTCCCATCTCTTTAAGAAGAAGACCCATTATTAATGCTCTCAGAGCTCCAAAGTTAGGTTACATACCTCAGACTTCATGCCACTAAATTCTGAAATAATTTAAAGAGGTTGTCTCTGACATCTACTTGTAGGTAATACTATAGCCACCTTCATTATGGATTGAATATTATATATATATATATAAACAGTGTATGTGTTTACAGCTATATGAATACACATTTGTGAATCTTTTATTGCCAGCTATCTCAAACTCTTTATAGAAGTTGGCAGAAGATGAAAATAGTATCTAAACAAAAAGTCATTTGAAGAAGGAAACAAAAGATTCTGGTGTACAATACACATCCCTTCTTTGAAGCCAACCTCATTTCTTTCTCCTATGTTCCCAGGAATTCCAAAAAGCCCAGTTAAACCTACACACCTAATTCCCCCCTGCCCCATCTGCTTGGATTTCAGGCCCACATGATGGCCCACATCACCATGGCCAGTGTTTATACATCTCTTTCACACTGACACAGAGACAGTAATGGATATATAGAAAGAAACATATTGTCCCAGAAGCAAGTGACTCACGTCCTGATGCCCCTCAAATAAAGAGAATCAATTATTTTTATGTATTTCCTAATTGGAGTACACTATTAGGGAAATTCTATCCAAAGTCTATGAATCCACATGAACAAATTAAAAAAAAAAAACAAAAACAACCTTAGATGCAATCTTTCACTTTAGAGAACATGGTAATTTTTTTACAATTCAGAAAAATCCTTTAGTTTGCAGAGAATGACCGCCTACACCTAGAGAGGATAATCCACTAGCCCAGTATTGTGCTGAGACAGGGTTTAGGACAAATCTTCCTACATACTAACAGGGAGGGTCACACACATAAAGTGTTAACCAGTTCATGCATAACAAATAGAAGCTCTAACTCCATCATTACTACCATCAGTGTGCTCTGGGTGCCAGCAGCCAGTGAAGGAGGGATGAGGTGTTCATGGATTGATGAGCCCAAAGAATTTTAAGAATCTCATGAAGCTGGGCCCTAACAGGCCTCTCATTCTAACCACTAGAACAGTTTAGTATTATTCAAGGATGTATCAGAGCAGGTGCAATTTTTCCTAGATGTGGTGATGAGGTCACATGTACCAAAGTGACTATGGTTTTTCTTTGGTCACAGTGAAAGTCACATCTGAGGTCTATTTTGTTTGAAGATGCACTTTTAAAATAATATGACCTATAAACTTCAAGCCTACTACAGTTTTTGTCCTCTCTGAATCATCTTCCCAAAGCTAAGCCTTCCAAAGACTGACAAATTTTGGGACATGGCAGTAAGTAACATTTTTTGACATGTTTTGTTTCTTTTTTAATATATATTTTAAAGAGATGTTTCTTTTCTTATTCTGTATCATTTTTCTCTTTCAAGTCATCCTTTTTCTTAGTGAAGACTTGCTGTTTTGAAACTCCTAAGCATTATGACAAACCACTCCAGTATTCTTGCCTGGAGAATCCCAGGGATGGGAGCCTGGTGGGCTGCTGTCTATGGGGTTGCAAAGAGTTGGACACAACTGACGTGACTTAGCAGCAGCAAGCATTTATGGGAGACTAAGGTGAAAAGTGCTGGACATCTGAATCAACAAACCCAAACAAGATTATTCAATATAGACCAAAGAGAAGATCAATTTGACATTTACTATTTTATGCACTATGAACTGGTACACTGACACCAGTGGAAGTACAAAATCTGTATTTTGTAAACTCATGAATCTCAGGAAATTGAACTGAGTCTACTCCAGGTTGGCATTCTTGGTGGAAGCAAGTAGCCTGGTTAGGTTTTCAGGATGACTAAGGCAGAGGATAGGTCCCCACCACCTATGGAAGGAAGTCCCATGAGTACCTTTCATCCTCCAAAAGGATGCTGTGCTGTGAGCAGCTGTTTATGACAAGCCACACTGGTTTCTAAATGACTTGTAAGTGAAATATGTAAAAAAGCAGCAAAGAAAAGAAAATAATGCTTGTGAAAATGTTAATGGTTTTGTTTAAAAGCCTGTCCAACTAAAAAACTTGAAAAATAAGACTTTGCTTTATTGCTAGAGGCTATGACAAGTTTTCTCATAACACAGAAATCCACAATTCTCTAGATCTAGCCAACAAGCAAAGAAGTAATGGTTATGCCATGCTTCCAAATACCAATAATGGATGACACTTCATAAGACTTGTCATGAGTCCCAATCTCAAGTATTTCACAGGCTTTATATAATCTCATTCTCACATCAATATGAGGAGGGATTATCCTCTCCATTTGCAAAGTAGGAAACTGATACTCAGAGAGTTATTGATTTGCCCAAATTCAAACAATTCAGTCATTATGACCCCAAGTCTTTTCCTTTAACTTCTGCCTGATACTGTATCACATATAGATACTATAACACACATCATATATTTCCCCTTCTGTCTGCATTTTCTAACACTGTTGGGTTTCTTGTGGTTCCATCTGGTCTCTCTCATGAGGGGACCAATTCTAGATTCCCAGCTATTTAGGAAATAACAGTCTGTTCAGTTCAGAGAGCAGAATGATCATTAAAATATCTTAAAAGTGCTCACTGGGCTTCCCTGGTGGCTCAGTAGTAAAGAATTTGCCTGCCAATGCAGGAGATGCAGATTTGATCATTGGATCAGGAAGATCCTCTGGAGAAGGAAATGGCAACCCACTCCAGTATTCTTGCCTGGGAAATCCCATGGATAGAGAAGCCTGGAGGACTACAGTCCATGGGTCACAAAGAGTCAAACACAACTAAATGGCAACAGCAGCGGTTCATTCTGTTCATAGTTTTTCAGGCACTCTGTCTACCAGATCTAATCCCTTGAATCTATTCATCATCCCCATTGTATAACCATAAGAGATTTGATTTAGGTCAAACCTGAATGGCCTAGTGGTTTTCCCTACTCTCTTGATTTAAGCCTGAATTTTGCAATAAGGAGTTGATAATCAGAGCCACAGTCAGCTCCAGGTCTTGTTTTTGCTGACTGTATAGAGCTTCTCCATTTTCAGCTGAAAAGGACATAATCAATCTGATTTTGGTGTTGATCATTTGGTGATGTCCTTGTGTAGAATTGTCCCTCGTGTTACTGGAAGAGGGTGTTTGCTTTGACCAATGTGTCCTCTTGACAAAACTCTGTTAGCCTTTGCCCTGCTTCATTTTGTACTCCAAAGACCAAACTTGCCTGTTATTCCAGGTATCTCTTGATTTCCTACTTTTGCATTACAGTTCCTTATGATGAAAAGCACATCTTTTTTTGGTATTAGATCTAGCAGGTATTGTAGGTCTTCACAGAACCAGTCAACTTCAGCTTCTTTGGTATTAGTAGTTGGGGCAGAGATTTGTATTACTGTGATGTTGAATGGTTTGCCTTGGAAGAGAACTGAGATCATTCTCGTTTTTGAGTTTGTACCCAAGGACTGCATTTCAGACTCTTTTGTTAACTATGAGAGCTTCTCCATTTCTTCTAAGGGATTCTTGCCCACAGAAATAGTCATCTGAATTAAATTCGCCCATTCCTGTCCATTTTAGTTCACTGATTCCTAAGATGCCAATATTCACTCCTGTCATCTCCTGCTTGACCACATTCAATTTACATTGATTCATGGACCTCACATTCCAGGTCCCTATGCAATATCATTCTTTACAGCACTGGACTTTACTTTTACCAACAGGCACATCCACAACTGAGTGTCATTTCCACATCGGCCCAGCTGCTTCATTCTTTCTGGAGCTGTTAGCAATTGCCCTCTGCTCTTCCCCAGTAGCATATTGGATACCTTCCAACTCAGAGGGCTCATCTTCCAGTGTCATAAATTTTTGCCTTTTCATACTGTTCACAGGGCTCTCACAGCAAGAATACTGGAGTGGTTTATCATTTTCTCCTCCAGTTGACCATGTTTTGTCAGGACTCTCCACTATGACCTGTCCATCTTGGGTGGCCCTGAATGGCATGGCTCATAGCTTCATTGAGTTACACAAGCCCCTTCACCAGGACAAGGCTGTGATCCATGAAGGGGGAAAGGACATGAAGTTTCAGTTATTTAAGCTCAGCCAAGCTGTTGCTTTGTTTGTTTTTTTTTGTTGTTGTTGTTTTCTCTTCCTGAATGAGGTGTGTGTGAGGAAGAAAGGTTTTGCAATTCAGTTTTTCTCAATAAATTAAAGCATTTTGCTAAGGGAAGCTGTATGCAACTTCTGATGCTCAGAGAAGTCCCTTTTTTTGTTTTGAAATCTAATAAGTGATATTTTCGGTATTTTAAATTTATTTATTTTTATTGAAGGATAATTAAAATGCCTAAATTTAACTTCCACATCTTACCTTCATTTTCACTTGTTTTATTTGTAGGAAGATTTCTTGGAGGTGATGATTTCAATGACAAAAACAGAGCATAATTCAGACTCCTTACTCAATGTTATTTGGGTCTTTAGAAAATTGTATGAAAATTATGTTAATTTGAAATATTTAGTGCCCAATGGTCAGTTTTGAAAACAACTGATTTTTATTCTGTGAGTCTACATAAGAAAGTTTCCCTTAAGATCTTCAAGAATTACAAGCCTAGAATCTCTGTGATACAAACTCATGAGATGATACTTATGGTCCTGGAAACTGTGTCTGACAGTAAGTTTAATGCAACATAATGCCAGTGTCATCAGACAACTTTTCTCACTTAAAAATACATATGGTGTTTTAAAAACAACTACCCATTACTTAGTGTTCAACATGCATTTAGATGTTATGAAAAGAATAATATTAAAACAACTTCATTTTGTCTTCCTACAACATTTATGGAGTTGGTAGTATTTTCTCTATGTTACTGAGAGGAGACTGGCTTTGTGGGGCAGAGACAGGAAGGAGAGTTGGGATTCAAGCTTGGAAAGGGAGACTGCAGGGCCCCCCACTGCACTTTAAAGCTGTTGCCATCATAAATGATTATCAGGTGAATCACATGACATAAATTGATTTTTTATGCTGCTTTTCCTTCATCCTTTTTGAAATGGTAAACAGCTCCAATTTGCCCAACAACTATACTGACTGTACAGGCAACTAACAACAGGTAGCTGTAAGAGTCAGTGTACAGGATGGTGCACATGGGATGTGGTCTCTGAGTGACATCGTTTGAGTGGATGGACTGTCCTGCAGTGTGGACCACTACTCAGAACCCAGGGTTTCCCTTAGCCACACTTGGCATCATTATTACAAACTATTAAATAAAATATCTGAGATATCATTTAAGGGAATGAGAAAGAATTAAATGAGGAAAAGTATATGAAATAAACACTTTAGAAGTAACAAAAATAAAAATGATCAAGAATCTTCCAAGGTTTATCAAATACACCAAGGATAAGTAGAATCATAAAAAATGGGTGGAAAACACTTGGCACAAACTACATCCTTTATTTTTTTTTTTTTTAATTTTTTTATTAGTTGGAGGCTAATTACTTCACAACATTTCAGTGGGTTTTGTCATACATTGATATGAATCAGCCATAGATTTACACTTACTCCCCATCCCGATCCCCCCTCCCACCTCCCTCTCCACCCGATTCCTCTGGGTCTTCCCAGTGTACCAGGCCCGAGCACTTGTCTCATGCATCCCATCTGGGCTGGTGATCTGTTTCACCATAGATAGTATACATGCTGTTCTTTTGAAACATCCCACCCTCACCTTCTCCCACAGAGTTCAAAAGTCTGTTCTGTATTTCTGTGTCTCTTTTTCTGTTTTGCATATAGGGTTATCGTTACGATCTTTCTAAATTCCATATATATGTGTTAGTATGCTGTAATGTTCTTTATCTTTCTGGCTTACTTCACTCTGTATAAGGGGCTCCAGTTTCATCCATCTCATTAGGACTGGTTCAAATGAATTCTTTTTGACGGCTGAGTAATATTCCATGGTGTATATGTACCACAGCTTCCTTATCCATTCATCTGCTGATGGGCATCTAGGTTGCTTCCATGTCCTGGCTATTATAAACAGTGCTGCGATGAACATTGGGGTGCACGTGTCTCTTTCAGATCTGGTTTCCTCAGTGTGTATGCCCAGAAGTGGGATTGCTGGGTCATATGGCAGTTCTATTTCCAGTTTTTTAAGGAATCTCCACACTGTTTTCCATAGTGGCTGTACTAGTTTGCATTCCCACCAACAGTGTAAGAGGGTTCCCTTTTCTCCACACCCTCTCCAGCATTTATTGCTTGTAGACTTTTGGATAGCAGCCATCCTGACTGGCGTGTAATGGTACCTCATTGTGGTTTTGATTTGCATTTCTCTGATAATGAGTGATGTTGAGCATCTTTTCATGTGTTTGTTAGCCATCTGTATGTCTTCTTTGGAGAAATGTCTGTTTAGTTCTTTGGCCCATTTTTTGATTGGGTCATTTATTTTTCTGGAATTGAGCTGCAGGAGTTGCTTGTATATTTTTGAGATTAATCCTTTGTCTGTTCTTCATTTGCTATTATTTTCTCCCAATCTGAGGGCTGTCTTTTCACCTTACTTATAGTTTCCTTTGTAGTGCAAAAGCTTTTAAGTTTCATTAGGTCCCATTTGTTTAGTTTTGCTTTTATTTCCAATATTCTGGGAGGTGGGTCATAGAGGATCTTGCTGTGATTTATGTCGGAGAGTGTTTTGCCTATGTTCTCCTCTAGGAGTTTTATAGTTTCTGGTCTTACATTTAGATCTTTAATCCATTTTGAGTTTATTTTTGTGTATGGTGTTAGAAAGTGTTCTAGTTTCATTCTTTTACAAGTGGTTGACCAGTTTTCCCAGCACCACTTGTTAAAGAGGTTGTCTTTTTTCCATTTATATCCTTGCCTCCTTTGTCAAAGATAAGGTGTCCATAGGTTCGTGGATTTATCTCTGGGCTTTCTATTCTGTTCCATTGATCTATATTTCTGTCTTTGTGCCAGTACCATACTGTCTTGATGACTGTGGCTTTGTAGTAGAGTCTGAAGTCAGGCAGGTTGATTCCTCCAGTTCCATTCTTCTTTCTCAAGATTACTTTGGCTATTCGAGGTTTTTTGTATTTCCATACAAATTGTGAAATTCTTTGGTCTAGTTCTGTGAAAAATACCGTTGGTAGCTTGATAGGGATTGCATTGAATCTATAGATTGCTTTGGGTAGAATAGCCATTTTGACAATATTGATTCTTCCAATCCATGAACACGGTATGTTTCTCCATCTGTTTGTGTCCTCTTTGATTTCTTTCATCAGTGTTTTATAGTTTTCTATGTATAGGTCTTTTGTTTCTTTAGGTAGATATACTCCTAAGTATTTTATTCAAACTACATCCTTTAAAATAAAATTGAACAACCGCCTTCCAGCCCTCTCAGTTGGTGAAGGGAAAGAAAGATAGGTTCCCACATAGGAACTCTGCTTCCACCAGCACCTTCAGCCCCACCATCCACAGAAGCCTTTTGTTTTCATCCAGGACCAAAGGTCACCTCCTAGAAGCTCTGCCCACCTCCTGGACCAGGCTCCCTAGCCACCTCCAGCCCCCACATCCAGTTTGCCTTCCAGGACTTCCTCCACAGAGCTCCCACAATTAGGATTCCAAAGGCAGCAAGGGGTGAATCTCTGGATGTCTCCCTCCTGAAGGGAGGCTGAAGGAGACCACCCATGAGGGGAGGGGTCTAGCTCACCCATGTTCTTCAGGACCTCAACTCTAATCACTGTTTGTTGAAGGGAAGGAGGGAGAGAGAGAAATACCACCCACCACCTCACACATACACAAACTATACACCCCAACAACCAGCAATACCTCCTCAACCCTATATTCCAGATGGCCCTCTCTCCTGCTTTATTCAAACTCCTTCCAGGAGCAGCCTGTCTTCACCTCAACTCCCTTCACACCTCCTGGATTCTCAGCCCTTTACACTCTCACCTCCTCACATCTGAAACCTGCTTCTCAAGTCATCAACATGTCCTTATTTCAAATCAACCAACTAGTTTTCACAGACTCACCTTCTCATTTGCACTGAGCAGATCTGTCCTTCCTTGATTCCCCAGCCTACTTCCTTCTTTCTCCCTTGCTGTTCACTGTGTGTCTCCTCTCCTACCCTTCTCTCTCTACTTTCTCTCTGAATATCATGCCTTCTTATATTGGCCCCTAAAAATGCTTCCCTCTCTCTGGGCAATCTTGTCATCTTCACAGATTCAGCTACTATCTACTCAGTGAAGGGTACACAGGCTCCATGCTCATCCCAGGTCTCTCCCTCAGATACCAAACTCTTACTTCCAGTGACCTATAGGACACCTCCACCTTCAACTTCAAGATAATTGAACTACAAGTGGCAGAGCTGGGATTGGAAATCAGCAAGACTAGAATTTTCTCTCCTCTTTAATGAGAATATTTCCTAATAAAAAAAGATAGCATCTATCCCTGTCCCTCTATATGTCATGCAAAAATAGGTGACATGTGTTTACTTAGTAAGCACATGTCAGAAACCCAAGCTTGGCCTACCTTGCCATAGCAAAGAAACAGAACCTTTCACAAAATCTTTTCAAAGTAATTCACAATCACTGTTAAAATGTGACACTGTTTTCAGGGAAAAATCATTTCTGGGGATAACTTATGTAGTTAAACCCAGAAGGGCACATTTATAAAATAAGTTTGCAGAAAAGAAAAAAAAAATCAGACATCTTTGCAGTAAAAGTCCTCTGCCTCTAAGTCTCAGCGTAGTTTACTTTGGTAACAGTTGAAGCCATGCCCACAGTCGACACTTGTCTGCAGTCAGATCTCTGCTGCATTTCTGTGTGCAGCTTTTGACAGTGCATTTCATTTCCAAAATTAACACTTGAAAAAGAAAATTCCCCACAGACTAAATAACTGAAAAGTAGACAGAATTAAATAACAGAAAAAAAACACTTGAGAAATGATACTGAATGAGGAGATGAGAGCAGAAATGACCCTACATCATTCTTTAGAACTTCAAGTTCACAGACATAAGAGAAGCCGGATAGAAGGTATTCCTGTAGGTCTTTCTCTCTCTCTCTCTTTTTTTTAAGACACCTTAAGACAGAGCAATCAACCTGTGAAAAGAAAAACTGCCTATAAAACAAAAGATGTTTTCTTAAATGACTTTGATCCTGGAATCAAATTACTGGCTTAAAGGCTTTGTATCTTTAATAACTGCTCTCTATTGCCCTTGTTGGACTTCCCAGGTGACTCAGTGGTAAAGGATCTGCCTGCCTATGTAGGAGACACAGGTTTGATCCCTGGGTCAGAAAGATCCCTTGGACAAGGTAATCGCAACCCACTCAAGTATTCTTACCTGGGGAATACATGTAACTCCATGGCTGATTCATGTCAATGTATGACAAAACCCACTGCAATGTTGTGAAGTAATTAGCCTCCAACTAATAAAAAAAAAATAAATCCCATGGACAGAGGAACCTGACAGGCTATATCCATGGGGTCACAAAAGAGTCAGACACAACTTAGTAACTAAACAATAACAACATTGTCCTTGTTAAAGTATTATTTTCACCTTATTTTTAACAATCTTTTCTTTGTAAGTAACCACAACTGGCTTTATCCAAATAAAATAGTGCAATAAATATTTGTCCTCTGTGGTAATACAATGCATTGTGTCCTCTGTGGTAATACAATGCACTGTGCATGTCTGACTCTTTGCAACCCCACGGATTATAACCCGCCAAGCTCCTCTGTCCATGGAATCTTTCAGGCAAGAATACTGGAGTGGCTTGCCATTTCCTTCTCCAGGGGATCTTCCTGACCCAAGGACTGAACTCTTGTGTCTCCTGCATTGGCAAGTGAATTCTTTAACACTGAGACACCTGGGAAGTCTGATACGATGCATTATTTAGTTCATCTAGTGTATCTTTCCATGAGAGGTGATTTTTTTCTATATTATGAAATGTGCTCAGAGTAAGGGAATCCACACCAGACACCTGGAAAGCAGGGGGAGAACCACTCACCCAGCATGCTGCTGCTTCAGACCAGCCTTGACATGACTGTGGAGCCACTCCTGCCCCAGGTGTTCCTCATGTTAGCTCAGCCTCCCAATCACAACTACACCCTTCTCTCACAAGTATAACCTTTACTGAAGATAACAGACACATCACCAGGCTGAAAGCCCACCCTCAGTCCCTGTGAGAAGGCCTTGAAAAACGGGCACTCTGCTCTTCCGTGTGAGAACTCTGGGAGGACTGGTACGTTACCTGGATGAAATCTTGAAATATCAGGGGCAGTAAGTCATCCATATGCCCAATGTCTTTCAAGAAGAGATTTAAAATCCTTCCTGTAAGAACAGGATACAAGAAAATACTCATTTCCTCAGATAGGAGCCTTAAGAGAAACAATTCATGAACAACTCAAAACAATATATTTTTTTAAATTTCATACTCTTTTATTGTCCTACAATATTTTTAAAGCACAGGTACTTAGGGATTTCCCTGGTGATATAATGGATAAGAATCTTCTTGCCAATGCAGGGGACATTACAAATTCTACTTTTGAAAATAAAAGATAGGAAAGAGTTCAATTTAATACACCACTAAAAGACTAAAATACAGCCCCTAAGCCTTTTGGGCAAAGCAGGTCTATCTTTGCAGTACTTATTTCTATTTTCTTGAAGGAATGAAATCAAGCTAAGAGATACAGGAGGGGGACACAAGATAAGTATTAGTATGCTGACTGCTCTAAGATTAGTGGCCTTGAGGGTTTAAACTTGATCCCAAATCCTTGAATAATAAGTAAGTCAGCATCTGGAGAAGCCTACAGGTCTTGAATATAAAGAGCCTGGTTAACTGTGGTCATGAACACTCAGAGGCTGTGAGAACAGAAATTCAGTCCCACTTAATCCTCCCAACTTTAGACTATAGTTTTCACATTAACAGGCAAAGTGGAGCAACTTCACAGCCATAAGAGCACGGACTCCTCCAATCCCTTCCTCACTCTGGCTTCATGATAAGATGAGGTCTGTGTGGGCCTCTGCAGTTTACCATCCTGTGCTCTGCTTACTGCCTGGACTAAACAACATGCACTGAATAAATCTACACAAGATGCTGCCCTAAACAGTCTTATTTAATCCTCACAACAGCCTTGTGAAACAGGAAGGGCAGCAGTCATTCACATTTCACAGGCGAGAAGTTCCCAGACACCATGTGGTCATCTTCACTGAGGTTCATTGGATACTGACTCTGTGCTAGGTGCTGTGAATTATTAACCTGCTTAATGCCCTCAATACCAAGATATTGGTAAGTGTGTGAACCATATCCTCATTTTACAGGTAAGAAAATCAAGACACAGAGAAATTAAATAACTAGCACATAAGTATTAACATAACTATAACTATTAATATTAGTAACTAGCAACAGGACTGAACCCAGCCTGCTGGTTCCAGAGTCCACACTTAAGACCATGACAACACCCTGCCTGGAGATTTGCCTGTTCAGTAGAATCTACCTGCTTTGGCCTCAGTCACATGATTAGTTGATGACCAGGCTGAGGCTACTCTTGTCCTCCCTCCAGTCATATCCCTGCCTTGACAGGTCCTGTCAATCATCACCTGTGAAACAAAGCCATCCTGGGCCTCAGCACAAGTGTAACCAACTGAACAGAGTGGGCATATTCACTAATGAACTAACTCTTCACAGAAACCCAGGTCAGGAGGCTGTCTTCTGAAGCAACACAGGTCAAAGGCCTCAAAGTAGAGGAAGCAACCACTGGGAAACCACCAGGGACACTCTTACTTAGCAGGTGAAGATCCATCTGCTGTGTACCACAAGACCTCTTAAATGTAACCAAAAGTCCATTATAAAACTAGTTGATTTTATTGAAGACAATGTATACATTTAACTGATCTTGTGTTTTAATCAATTTTTCATTACCATTTAGGTAAACCTCAAAATATGAGCACATGTCAGACTTCTGTGATCCCAGAAATGGATGAGCAATGAAAAAGGGAAACACACAGCCTGTCTCCTATAGAGATGTTCCTGGAAGGAAGTCCTTCCTAGTTAGCTTAACATTATTAACACAGGAACATTTCAACAACTAGTCAAAAATATTTTGACACATTTGCATCATATGTTGGGTGCTTCATATGTCTTACAAATGGATTCAAAATCATCCTGCAAAGTAAATATTCATTTATCTTTACAGACACACATAAATTGGAATAAAAGGTTACATACTCCTATTCAGATTTTCTCTGGTAGGAAAAAATATCAGTGAAGCTTTTCATAGAAAATGAATGGTGATTTTCTTCTAAGCATCTCTTCCATTTTCAAATATCAAATGTAATCAGGAACTAAATGTGTTAACAAGACATATTCACTGAGAAACTTGGTGTCTGACTTACCTATTGGATTTCTATAGAAGAACAATACTGGAGCTCTCAAAACAGACTGCAAAATTTTGTTATGTAAAGTTTGTGAAGCGTTAACAAGGACGTAGAATATCAACAGAGACCTTGTGATGCCAAAAAGGATGGTAGAAAAAGTTAAACCTGAAATAAAGAAACATCACTCAGCACAAGATTTTTGCCTTATCCTCAATGATGTTAAAGCATGGCAGACAGTTTATAAACATATTGTGTATTTTATATTATAATTAAGATTTATATAAAAATTTCTACATGTAGACTATAGAATAAATGTATATATACATAAATATATATATATGTAAATATTCATATGAAATGGGCTGTATAAGAACTTGATGCTGTCACAAAATACATTTATAAAGAAGAATATAAAAATCACTATTTTCCTCTCACTAAATAGAAACAACACGGGGGGTGGCGGGGAAAGTCTTACATAAATTACAGTTTCATTCTAGGCTTTCCTAATTCACTTACAAGTTCTAATAAAAACTCACAAGAAAGATAATTACAGGGCTTCCTTGGTGGTTTAGTTTTGGAGAGTCCATCTGCCAATGTAGCAGACATGAGTTTGATCCCTGACCCAGGTGAATCCCACATATCTCAGAGCAGCTTAGCCTGTGCTCCATAACTATTGAGCTTGTGCTCTAGAGCTCAGGAACCACAACTTCTAAAGCCCACTGACTACAACTACAAAAGTCCACACACCCTAGAGCCCGTGCTCTGAAACAAGAGAAGCCATGCAATGAGAAACCTGCACATCGCAATTAGACAGTAGATTCTGCGTTTGGCAACTAGAGAAAGTCCGCACAGCAATGAAGACCCAGCATAGCCAAAAACAAATAAAACTTAAAAAAAAACCAAAAAAACTTTAGTTGTTTAAACACTTTTTAAAAACAAAAAGAAAGATAATTATGAAAAAGTTGATCTTCTTCCCTTTGCCACATTTCAAATCCAACTAGTTACATATTCCATAATCAAAGCATACCTCAGTTTTAGATATCAGCGTGAGAAGGAAGAGGAACAGGAGAAATGACTTAGCATTTCCTTGTAAACAGTAAATTTACATGAAAATTTCCTTCTATGTAAAGTAGCTACTTGAGAACCTACTTTTATATCACAGGAAATTCTACTCAGTGGTGACCTAAATGAGAAAGAAATTTAAAAAAATGGGGATACATGTGTACTGTATGTATGACTGATGGCACTTTGTTGTACAGCAAAATCCCACATGACATTGTAAAGCAACTATACTCCAGTGAAAATTAGTAAAAATAAAATAAATTTAAAAATAACATAGCAATTTCTAAATCCAAGTAGTTTTAGAGAGTACGGAAGGACCATATTAAGTTGCAAACAGACAATTGTTTGCAACTAACAGTTTGCAAACCATTGCTATTCAAGAAATAGCAAGAAACCATTGTATTTTGACAAGAGATAATTATAACCTAAATAATAATTTATAGATAATCTAAACAAGCAACTAACCTCTCACTAAGTGTTTTAAGGAAACACAAAGCATTTATAAATAAATATATTCATTTAAATTTTTTTATCAATGATAAATGAGCATCAGTATGCATATAAAACCACATCCAAGGTCAGGAGGAGCAGCCATGAGGAGATACCCCACGTATCTCAGAGGGTCTCAGACGCTCAGAGGGTCAAACGAACCTTGTGAGCACCAGGACCCAGGTCCCCACAGAGACTGAGACAGAACTGTGTTTGAGCGTCTCCTGTGGAGGTATGGGTCAGCAGTGGTTTGTTGCGGGGACAGAGGCTTTGGGTGTGGGTATGACATAAGTCCTCTTGGAATAGGTCGCCATTAACCCCACCATAGAGCTGCCAGAACTTACGCAGGACTGGGAAATAAACTCTTGGAAGACACAACAGAAACTTGTGCACCAGGACCAGGGAGGAAGGACCAGTGACCCCACAGGAGACTTGCCTGTGGGTGTCCAGGAGTCTCTGGTGAAGGTGTGGGTCAGTGGTGGCCTGCAGCAGGGTTGGGGGCATGGTCTGTAGCAGGACATGCCTGGGATCTTTTGAGGGAAGTCACCATTATCTTCATTACCCCCACTATAGTTTGGGCCAAGGTAAGCAGCAAGGGGGGAATACAGCTCCAACCATCAACAGAAAATTGGATTAAAGATTTACTGAGCATGGCCCCACCCATCAGAACAAGTCCCAGTATGCCCCTCAGTCAGTTTCTCCCATCAGGAAGCTTCCATAAGCTTCTTATCCTTCTCCATCAGAGGGCAGATAGACTGAAAACCACAATCACAAAAAACTAACCAATCTAATCACATGAACCATAGTCTTGTCTAATTCAATGAAACTATGAGCCATGCCGTGTAGGAGCACCTAAGACAGATGGTTCACGATGGAGAGTTCTAACAAAATGTGGTCCACTGGAGAAGGGAATGGCAAACCACTTCAGTATTCCAGCCTTGAGAACCCCATGAACAGTATAAAAAGGCAAAAAGATAGGACACTGAAAGATGAACTCCCCAGGTTGGTAGGTGCCTAATATGCTGCTATAGAACAGCAGAGAAATAACTCCAGAAAGAATGAAGAGATGGAGCCAAAGCAAAAACAACACCCAGTTGTGATGTGACTGGTGATGGAAGCAAGGTCTGATTCTGTAAAGAGCAATACTGCAAAGGAACCTGGAATGTTAGCTCCATGAATCAAGGCAAATTGGAAGTGATCAAACAGGAGATGGCAAGAGTGAATGTCGACATTTTAGGAATCAGAGAACTAAAATAGGCTGGGATGGGTGAATTTAACTCAGAAGAACATTATATCTACTACTGTGGTCAGGAATCCATTAGAAGAAATGGAGTAGCCATCATATTCAACAAAAGAGTTCAAAATGCAGTATTTGGATGCAATCTCAAAAATGACAGAATGATCTCTGTTCGTTTCCAAGGCAAACCATTCAATATCACGGTAATCCAAGTCTATGCCCTGACCAGTAATGCTGAAGAGGCTGAAGTTGAACGATTCCATGAAGACCTACAGGATCTTCTAGAATTAACACCCAAAAAAGACGTCCTTTTCATTATAGGGGACTGGAATGCAAAAGTAGGAGGTCAAGAAACACCCAGAGTAAAAAGCAAATTTGGCCTTGAATTACAGAATGAAGCAGGGCAAATTTGGCCTTGAATTACAGAATGAAGCAGGGCAAAGGCTCATAGAGTTCTGCCAAGAGAATGCACTGGTCATAGCAAACACCTTCTTCCAAAAACACAAGAGAAGACTCTACACATGGACATCTCCAGATGGTCAACACAAAACTCAGATTTATTATTTTCTTTGCAGCCAAAGATGGAGAAGCTCTATGCAGTCAGCAAAAACAAGACCGGGAGCTGACTGTGGCTCAGATCATGAACTCCTTATTGCCAAATTCAGATTTAAATTGAAGAAAGTAGGGAAAACCACTAGACCATTCAGGTATGACCTAAATCAAATCCCTTACAATTATACAGTGGAAGTGAGAAAAAGATTTAAGATCTGATAGAGTGTCTCATGAACTATGGAGAGAGGTTCGTGACATTGTACGGGTGACAGAGAGCAAGACCTCCCCAAGAAAAAGAAATGCAAAAAAGCAAAATGGCTGTCTGAGGAGGCCCTACAAATAGCTGTGAAAAGAAGAGAAGCCGAAAGCAAAGGAGAAAAGGAAAGATACACTTATTTAAATGCAGAGTCCCAAAGAATAGCAAGGAGAGATAAGAAAGCCTTCCTCAGTGATCACTACAAAGAAATAGAGAAAAACAATAGAATGGAAAGACTAGATTTCTCTTCAAGAAAATTAGAGGTACAAAGGGAATATTTCATGCAAAGATGGGTTCTATAAAGGACAGAAATGGTATGGACCTAACAGATGCAGAAGATATTAAGAAGAGGTGGCAAGAATACACAGAAGAACTGTACAAAAAAGATCTCATGACCCAGGTAATCATGATGGTGTGATCACTCACCTAGAGCCAGACATCCTGATTGTGAAGTCAAGTGGGCCTTAGAAAGTATCACTACAAACAAAGCTAGTGGAGGTGATGGAATTCCAGTTGAGCTCTTTCAAATCCTAAAAGATGATGCTGTGAAGTGCCACACTCAATATGTCAGCAAATTTGAAAAACTCAGCAGTGGCCACAGGACTGGAAAAGGTCAGTTTTCATTCCAATCCCAAAGAAAGGCAATGCCAAAGAATGCTCAAACTACAACACAATTGCACTAATCCCACACACTAGCAAAGTAATGGTCAAAATTCTACAAGTCAGGCTTCAGCAATACATGAACTATGAATTTCCAGATGTACAAGCTGGTTTTAGAAAAGGCAGAGGAGCCAGAGATCAAATTGCCAACATCCGCTGGATCATCGAAAAAGCAAGAGAATTCCAGAAAAACATCTATTTCTGCTTTATTGACTATGCTAAAGCCTTTGACTGTGTGGATCATAATAAACTCTAGAAAATTCTGAAAGAGATGGGAATATCTCTTGAGATATCTGTATGCAGGTCAGGAAGCAACAGTTAGAACTGGACATGGAACAACAGACTGGTTCCAAATAGGAAAGGAGTATGTCAAGGCTGTATTTTGTCATAGTGCTTATTTAACTTATATGCAGTGTACATCATGAGAAACGCTGGGCTGGATGAAGTACAAGCTGGAATAAAGATTACTTGGAGAAATATCAATAACCTCAGATATGCAGATGACACTACCCTTATTGCAGAAATGAAGAAGAACTACAGGGCCTCTGATAAAAGTGAAAGAGGAGAGTGAAAAAGTTGGCTTAAAACTCAACATTCAGAAAACTAAGATCATGGCATCTGGTCCCATCACTTCATGGCAAATAGATGGGGAAACAGTGGAAACAGTGGCAGACTTTGTTTTTGGGGGCTCCAAAATCACTGCAGATGGTGATTGCAGCCATGAAATTAAAAGATGCTTACTCCTTGGAGAAAAGTTATGACCAACCTAGACAGCCTGTTAAGAAGCAGAGACATTTCTTTGCCAACAAAGGTCCGTCTAGTCAAGGCTATGATTTTTCCAGTAGTCATGTATGGATGTGATGGCAAATAGATGGGGAAACAGCAGAAACAGTGGCAGACTTTGTTTCTGGGGGCTCCAAAATCACTGCAGATGGTGATTGCAGCCATGAAATTAAAAGATGCTTACTCCTTGGAGAAAAGTTATGACCAACCTAGACAGCATGTTAAGAAGCAGAGATATTTCTTTGCCAACAAAGGTCCATCTAGTCAAGGCTATGATTTTTCCAGTAGTCATGTATGGACGTGAGAGTTGGACTATAAAGAAAGCTGAGAGCTGAAGAATTGATGCTCTGGAACTATGATGTTGGAGAAGACTCTTGAGAGTCCCTTGGACTGCAAAGAGATCCAACCAGTCCATCCTAAAGGAAATCAGTCCGGAATGTTCATTGGAAGGACTGATGTTGAAGCTGAAACTCCAATACTTTGGCCACCTGAGGAAGAGAACTGACTCATTTGAAAAGACCCTGATGCTGGGAAAGATTCAGGGCAGGAGGAGAAGGGGACAATAGAGGACGAGATGGTTGGATGGCATCACTGACTCAGTGGACATGAGTTTGAGTAAATTCTGGGAGTTGGTGATGGACAGGAAAGCCTGGTGTGCTGAGGTCCATGGGGTCGTGAAGAGTCGGACATGACTGAGTGACTGATCTGAACTGAACTGATGCATATAAAAATGAAAATAGCTCTCCAAACATCTCTTCAACTCACAATGGTAAATAAAGGGGTGATGACTTTTCCAATAAATATTGCTTCAAGTGCTTTTTTTCCATTCAACTAACACATCAGTGTTAAACTCTGAAACCTGCTCAGATTCCTGAATTCCATCAACAAGCATTTGCCTTACCCCACTACCCTATATGAATATATAACAGAATCCTTTCCTTCTTCCTTTAAGCCCCCATAGTCCACCAATTAAGAAGGTAAACAGCTAATGTATTTAGATTTCTTAGCAACTGATTAATAAAAAAACACCAAATTTCAACAAGTGGATTTTTATATAACACATTCTTTGTAGAAAGTTTATACAAGTGTTTCCTGTGGGGATATTTTTATTTATTTATTTATTACTGGAGTATAGTTGCTTTACAATGTTGTGTTAGTTTATGTACAAGGAAGTAAATCATCAATATGTACATATATCCCCTCCTCCTAGACCTCCCGCTCTCAACCAATCCCACCCCTCTATGTCCTCAGAGAGCACTGAACTGAGCTCCCTGTACTATCCAGCAAGTTCCCACTAGCTATCTATTTTACACATGATAGTGTATATATGTCGATCCTAACCTCCCCATTCATCTCCTACACCTCCCCCATGTGTCCACACATACATTCTCTACATCACCATCTCTATTCTTGCAAATAGGCTCATCTGTACCATTTTTCTAGATTTCACATATATGTGTTAATGTATGCATATTTTTTGTTTTTCTTTCTGACTTACTTCACTCTGTATGACAGACTCTAGGTCCACCCATGTCTCTACAAATGAGCTAATTTCATTCCTTTTTGTAGCTGAGTCCATTATATAAAGGTACCATAAATGAGATGAAAAGACAATCCTCAGAATGGGAGAAAATAACTGCAAACTAAGCAACTGACAAGGGATTAACCTTCAAAATATACAAACAGCTTATGCAGCTCAATATCAAAAAAATAAACAATCCAATCTAAAAATGAGTGGAAGACATAAGTAGACATTTCTCCAAAGAAGACATACAGATGGTCAACATGAAAAAAATAGTCTATATCACTAATTATTAGAGAAATGCAGATCAAAATTACCATGAGGTATCAGCTCACACCAATCAGAATGGCCATCAGCAAAAAATCTTACAATAAATGCCGGAAAGGCTGTAGAGAGAAGGGAACCCTCTCTATTGCACTTTTGATGGGAATGTAAATTGATATAACTACTATGGAGAACAGTATGGAGGTTCCTTACAAACTAAAAATAGAACTACCATATGACCCTAGTAGTCCAGGAGCCCCACTCCTGGACATGTACCCAGAGGAAAACATGGTCCAAAAGGACACAGACCAGGATATATGCACCCCAATGTTCATTGCAGCACTGTTTACAACAGCTAACATGTGAAAGCAACCTAAATAACCATCGACAGGAATGGACAAAGAAGCAGTAGTACATACATACAATGGACTATCACACAGCCATTAAAAAAGAATGAAATAATGCCATTTGCCACAACATGGGTGGGCCTAGAGATTGTCAGGCTGAATGAAGTAAGTCAGAAGGAGAAATACTGTACAACATCCCTTATAGGTGGAATCTAGAAATAAATTATACAAATGAATGTATTTATGTAACAGAAACATACTGACAGACTTAGAGAATGAATGAAATTATGGTTGTCAGGGGAAGAAGAGAGGGGAGAGATAGTTAGGGAGTTTGGGATCAACATGTACACTCTTCTATATTTAAAGTGGGTAACCTATAAGAACCTACTGTATAGCACAGGGAACTCTGCTCAGTTATGTGGTAGCCTGGATGGGGGGTGGGGAAGGGGTTTGGAGGAGAATGAATACACATATATGTATGGCTGAGTGCCTTTGCTGTCCACCTGAAACTATCACAACATTGTTAATCATCTATGTGTGCATGCTAAGTCACTTCAGTCATGTCCAACTCTTTGCAACCCTATGGACCAGAGCCCATCAGGCTCCTCAGTCCATGCGATATCGCAGGCAAGAATACTGGAGTTGGATGCCATTCCCTTCTCCAGGGATCAAACCCAGGTTTCCTGCATTGTAGGCAGATTCTTTACCATCTGAACCACCAGGGAAGTCCAATCATTTATAATCTGATAAAAATTATTTTATTATTTTTTATTTATAATTAAAATTTAATTAATTATTTTAGAATTATTTTATTATTATTTATTATTATGCCCCAATGTTCATAGTAGCAAATATTTATAATAGCCAGGACATGGAAGCAATCTAAACGTCCATCAACAAATGAATGGATAAAAAGATATTTAAAATTCTAGATGAAGACATCCTTTAAACACTATGTAATATTATATATATATTCTAAGCTCTTGTGAATACAGTGAGTCATGTTAATATTAGTCACATGTTAAATTAATCACACAGCTGGAGATGAGATAACACTGTGAACTCAAGGTAAGAAAGAGAAGGAATCTATCCCCAGACACTGGATTCCCCCTGCTTAGCTTCTCAAGTAATTAGTGATGTCCAAGACATGAGCAGTGTGGTGAAGGGGACTTTGCATACTTGCAAGATCAATAAAAGCCAGAGCTTATTCAGACAGAATTGGAACAATCTGAACCACAGGGTAGGTATCTGTTTCTAATCCGATTGCCCATCCATATAACAATATAAGATTTAGCTAAAGCAACCTATTAGAATAGACAATACCATGTATTTACAGTGGCTGATTTTCTGAATGTGCAACCCTGGTTTAACTACCAAAATCCAGTGCACAATAAATCAAGAATCTCCATTCAACTTCTTTCTTCTAGATTTTAAAAATAATTGTTCTAGTTAACTCACAGAGCAAATGCAAATCAAACTCTTAAATCTGTGGAGACATTACTGAATTATGCCTGGAAGCCCTAGATGCTCACACAGGTTCCTTGTAAGCACCTCAGACTCTCATATAATAGACCGGAGAATTCAACTTTACCTGAATAGACTCCTAAATACCAGTTCAGATCAAGCATCACAAATATCTCTCCTTTTTCATATACCCCAAAATATAGGGCACTTTGTAAATTCGCCCTGTGGAACAGGGAAGAAAAAAAATATTATGCTTCAGACAGAATGTATTCAAATACAAACAAAAAAAAAAAAAAAAAACTCAATTTGGGAAATGTATTTTATGCTAGAAAAATGGCTCCCAGTTCACAGGGCTTTGTGTCCATCTACCTTATAAAGATTCAATTTGAATCACAGCCTTCAGTTCTCAAAATCATCTATGAGGAAGCTGCTGAGGATCAGACATGGGGAAACACAACAGGAGGGTCACTCTCCACCAGCAGGAACTTGACTTTTTCTTCAGGGAAACTATGTGAGGGTCAGAAGAGAAAGCTGAACAAGCCCCTCCCTTCTCCCCCTGACTCTGTGGGAAAGGGAGGTTCGTGTAGCCTTCACAGCATTTTGGGCCAGACCAGGAATCACTCACCAGAATGCAAGCCACCAGTCCTGCAGGGCATAGGCGACCTGGAGGAGGAAACACAGTCACTCAGACCCTGACGTCACTGAGCCCCACCCCCGCTCACAGGATGGGGCAGGGGAAGGCTCCAGGACAAGGAAGCAGTCCTTCCAGCTCAGGTCTGCGCCAAGCCCCTCACCCTGACGACCACAGGTCAGGGGAGGGCATGCTACATTTTTTTTTTTTTTCATTTTTCTTTATTAGCATGCTACATTTTAAACTCTTTAAAAGGTATTCTTTTTTCCCTGGAAGTTCTCTATCATGTACACAATACCGATAAGCTTCACTTATTTTGCTCCCCACAGATAATGTATTTCAAAGCAAACCCAAGTGAACTGCAAAATGCAGTAATCATAGTACAAATGTTAGGATTTTTCCAAGAAAAAAACATTTGACAGGTACTGTGATGGTCAACTGTCTGTGTCAGCTTGGGCAGGCCAGTGTCCAATGATTCAACCAAACACTCGTCTAGATGTTGCCATAAAGGTATTTTGTGGATATGGCTCACATCCATCATCAGAACTTGAGGAGATCACACTCAACACTGTGGTGGCCTCGTCCAGTCAGTCAAAGGCCCTAAGAGCAAAACCTGAGGCTTCTTGGAGGAAGAAGAAATTCTGCCTCAAGACAGCAGGGTCAGCTCCTGCCTGAAGTTCCAGCCTTCAGGCCTGCCTTTCTGATTTCACATTCACCCAGCTAGATCCCACAACTGCATGAGCCAGTTCTTTGAGATAAATATCTTCACATACATATTACAAATAATGATAACATAAATACAGTATAAATATGTAAATACCAAGCTGAGGGCACACACCAAAATAAATGTCCTTATTTACCTGAGCTGTGATATTCACTAGAATAAGGAAAATGATGATAAACCATTGAGCACCGGCTGTGAAGTAATCGTTGTAGGTCTTAATACCAACTTTTCCTTCCAAACGGTCCTCTAGAGGAAGTGTGACCTCTATATTCTCAGTCTGGGAGGGAAAAATGGCAGTGAGAGACAAAATTTTAAATAAGGAATCCCCAAAATGAGAAGTTCAACAAAGCCCTCCATAACAAAGCTGTAGGGAGACAGACACATCTCATACACTAGTAGGAGTGCAAGATGGTCCATCTCCTATGGAGAGGAGCGTGGGAATATCTGGCCAAACCATGTGTACATTTATCTTTGGACCCAGCCATCCCACTCCTAAGAATCTGTTAGAAATAAGAAAGTATCATTTGTACAAGGTTATGGGCAGAAGGAGAAGGGGATGACAGAGGATGAGATGGCTGGATGACATCACCAACTCGATGGGCATGAGTTTGAGTAAACTCCGGGAGTTAGTGATGGACAGGGAGGCCTGGCGTGCTGCGATTCATGGGGTCACAAAGAGTTGGACATGACTGAGCGACTGAACTGAACTGAACTGATTCACTGTTGAGTGGTTTTGCTTAAAGTCAGTCATGACTCTCAGCAGAAGCTTGTTCCAAAATAATACACAAAATGATAGGAAGCTTATGTTTCCTTCTAGATACTTTGTGTCACTCAATCATAGAAACATGAAACATACAGCATACTTCTAGTTCAAAATACTAGCCAAATACAGTAAACTGAGCTCACTGAGTGAATTTGAATAAAATGGGTTTGGATAGTAAGAGACAAGCATATAATCTGAATCTATTTGATTCCTAAATTTCAGAGAGTGATTCCTGAGTTTAGAAACTTAGGAATTAATCCAAAGGCTTATCAGAATGATCCAGAGTTTGGATACTGAAGAATACCTATGTATGTTTTTAAGGGAGATCTAGTGCATTTCCTCATTTCTGTCTGAAGGACTTTGAATGCATTATAGAGTCACAGGAGCCCAGAATGTCCTCAGCTCTGTCCTGACCACTGGGATTCAAGGTGGATTCGATGTGGTTCTCAGTCTTAAAGGACAAGAAAGGAAGATGGGAACTAACTACAAAGTCTGCTGTTTGTCAGGTTCTTTGCACATGCTACCTCTGATCCATCATAAACCATCTGACGATGAGGCAAAATACTACCATCAGTCACCTGAAGTGCCAGAACATCCCAACATATAGGAAAAGTAGCTGATTTAATGTGGCAACATCAGGACTCAGTCTAAGGGGGTCCTCACATTAAGCCTCTGGATGCATAAGGGAAGCTGGGGGCCACCACAGTGAGTAGGATGTAACTATGGTAAATGAAAGAGTTCACAGATCATTGTGAGTCACATACACCCAGGAAGTCATAGCAGTGCACCCACTACTGATCTCCATAAGATCCTCCATCCTACACCCAAAGGAGAACCCCAAGCAGGCTTGCTGTCTTCATGCTCTTCTAACTCTACCAATTCCATGGAACAGGCCTTGGGATCTTAGGATCTACTTTAGGACAAATGAAGATGTCACAAGTGGAACAGACTGAAGGTCCATGAGTCTACCAAGAGCAGACATACAGCAGCATGTTGCAGGACGAGAAACTCACATCTTGAAGCTCTGGAGCAGCACCTCTCATCAAGGGTCTGGACTGATTCTTCAGGGTAGAAGATTCCAGATCTGGAGATGGTTCTTCCTCATTCCTCTTTAAAAGGAAATCAAAATCTACCCCAGATTTCAGGAGCCCCATGTAAGTCCCATGTTGTACTATTTTGCCCTAAAATAAAGAATTTGAGAGGAATGTATTTGCATTAGATAATAGTAATATAATCTGAATACTAATCAACTAAAATTAACTGGTCATAAATTATGAATTTCCTAAGAAAATGATCCTTGGGTCTGACGCTGTGGTTGACAAATCTAATGCAGTTCAACTCTACACAGAACAGAACATTTTATTCTCTGCTAAACCTTGTGTTAGATTCTGAGGTATATGAAAGAAATGTATGATCATGTGTTAAGAATGGAGGCCACTGACATAACTACCATGGGCACTTATGGAAGCAAGAAGTACAGAGGTTGGTGGAAGGATCAGCTCAGTCTTTTTAGACAACATGGGAACTGAAAGAAGCCTCATGTGACAAGCAGAATTTTTAAAAATATTAATCGGGGAGGATATTCCAGGAAATAAAAATACTGACACAAAGTAGACACAAGCACAGCTACATAGGTAACAGTCATTTATCAAAACTTCACTGACCACTGTCATTTTCATAGTATCATGTGCTCAGCTGGGACAGGACATGTAGGAACCAGCCCTGAACAGAGAACCCAGGAGCTGCACCTTCACAGTATTTTATAGCTTCCCATAAATGCAGGAAGTTTCCAACTGAAAATTCAATATTCCATCTGTTGAAGCAATTAAACAAGAACGACATGAGATTGGGGTGGCGCTAATGCCTTGGCAGCCAGCAAACCAAAATCTAAGCCACAATCAGTGCACCCAGATCCAAGAAAAAACTTAGGAACAATCAACCACAAGCAGCCAATGAGGCTTCCTGAAATCAGGCCTCTGTTTAAGCTACAGCCAGTCTAATCACTTTCTTTGAACCCATGTAACATATCCTTGCACAGCTTTCCTCCCTTACAAAATCATATAAAATAATGTGCAGATATTTTCACAATTTTCTCACCCCATGAAACAAGACTCAGCTGATTTAGTCAGTGGCAAACAAAATATTATAAAAAATCCTAAAATGAAAAACTCATAAAATGAGAGCAGCTCTGGTTAAGACAAGTCAGGTGGAAGAAGATGACCCAGGACCCTCGCTGAACCCCCTCTCACACCCCCCTGAGGTGTCCCCGGGGAGAAACTCAGTGAAGACTTTGAGTACCATCTGACACTGCAGAAAAAGAAAATTATTCAGGATGCATTGTGTTACTTCACTTGGGAGGCAAAATTCATGCACCTTTTAAGTGAAATTACCAATTTCCACTTCACATCTGTAAGATGCACAAGGAAACGACTGGAGGTACAAAGGCTGAGGCTGTCTCTGCAAGCAAGAACTGACAATTTCGAGAGGACAGCCATCCTCTCCCTTCTGTGAATGGGACCAGATGAATAGTAAGGAATCTTTTAAATCCCATATCAGACCACATCACTCCTCTGCTCTGGACTGTCCAAGACTTCCATCCCACTTCCACCCATGGCCCACTGCTCAGAGACCAGCTCCCTCCATGTCCCCCTGCTCACTCTCCCCAGACACACTGGTCTTCCTGTTGTTCCTCCAACCTGCCGGGTCAGCTCCTTCCTTAGGATCCCCTGCCTCAGACCCGCCTACCCCAGATGACTGCATGGCCCCCACCTTCATGTCACTCAGGCCACGTGAGGCACCAGCTCTTTAAGCAGGCAGCCAGGATGTCAGATCCACCCCTCTGTCTTTGTCACATTTGTCCCCATAAGAACAGGAGCCCCATAAAGCAGAGCTTTATCATCCTGTTGCACAGGTTCCCACACAAACCAGGCATGGAAAGAGACAGTGAGACCAGCAACTGGGGACACCAGCAGAGTGGGCGTCTCTGACCTGGGTGCTCAGATACCCAACCTCACTTCTGGTGTTAATGGAAGATGCTCTTTAGCAAACTGCGTATGACAATCACATAGATACAAACAGGTCTTAGTATCTCTAATTTGCAAATAATATACTTTGACTTAAATCTTGGAAGGGGAAAACAAAAAGTTCTGTATAAAATAGCATCATTATCCTTAACAAATTTCACAGGAACAGTGATGACTCAGTAACCCTGTGGTAGCACTTTTATACACTTTACGGTTTATGTGGCTTAGAGTATAGTAGTCACATTTCTACAGGCCTTTGGATTCATCATCAAAGGCACAAATCCCACCTTTGAGAAGAAGGAGCTGTAAAACTGAGGGAGAAGAAGGTGTTTACCATGAACCCAAGGAGAGAGTAACCTGCTGATAAGCCTGGCTTTCATCCCACCTGAGTGCAAGTTCCACAGGCATCTAGAAATTACTTACACCTTTCAATATCAGAATCCAACTTGCAGATTTTAGGTACTGCCACTGGTGAGTCACTAAGATTGTGATCTTCTCCCTCAAGGCTTGACAAATACACCTACAAATGTAAAATGTACAGTATACAAAAGCACATTAATGGGGCAGCTCCAAGTTGGAAACATATTTTGTAAACATGAGACAAAGACAGCACAGCAAAGATCTGTAGTTTAAATACCAAATCAATAATACAAATTGAACAAACATAAATCAATAAATCTGACTAGGTCCTCACAGTCATCAGCAGCAAACTTTAAAGAATAGTTACACTAAAAAATTCTAAAAAGCAACCCCGTGAAGAAGGCACTAACAGCTAAGGCTTTTTTGCCTAATACTCACCTTAACCCATGTGGGCTTCCCTGGTGACTCAGAGGTTAAAGCGTCTGCCTGCAATGAGGGAGACCTGGGTTCAACCCCTGGGTTGGGAAGATCCCCTGGAGAAGGAAATGGCAACCCACTCCAATATTCTTGCCTGGAGAACCCCATGGATGGAGGAGCCTGGTGGGCTACAGTCCATGGTGTCACAAAGAGTCAGACACAACTGAATGACTTCACTTCTTTCTTTCTCAGCTTAACCCATTTACATGTTTCACAAAGAAAAACAACTGATACTGGAATTCCAAAACTTGACTGAACTAAAACACTTTTATCTCTATGCAAGAATGGAAAAAAGGAATCTATGTCATATAAAAATGTGTACATTTTTCCTAGGCAGTTTTCTAGATGATTATTCATGATTAATGATGTACATACTGCAACAAAAAATAGATTCTTGGTAACTTTTGCCAGAGTGCATTTTCTAGATACTTCTTCCAAAATAGTACTAGACAGAAAATGAATGCCAGCGTGGCTTCCATCAGTCTCTACAACATTCCCAGTCCCATCCAGGAAGCAAGTCTTTTTTCACTAGGACTGAACACCTTCCAAACATGAAAATGAAAGAATGGAATCCAAATTACAGCAGGAATCATCCAACAGCAGCTTTAATTTCTTTTCTACAATAAAAATAAAAACTGCTGCTACATTTTAAATGCAGACCCCCAGGAAGTGGTGCCAGTCCCATCCAGGAAGTAATTTTTCTTTTTTTTACTTGCACTGAAAACTTTCTGAATGTGAAAATGAAAGATGAGAATCCAAACAGTCCCAATCAGAGTGAAAAATCAGCCAAGGCTCAAAGGACACACAATTTTCTTAGCCAGGACCTCCTCAGAATTCAAACCTCAGTGTTTTGTTTTTTGTTTTTGTTTTTTTTCATAGTAACCCCTCAGACTGCTCCTACATTTTAAAGGCAGACCCCTAGGGACTCAGCCCCAGTCTCACCCCAGAGGGTCTACAACCCCTCCAAGGATGCGAGTAGGTGGGTCCAGGGCCCCAGTGACCACGGTCAGGGCTCCAGGCAGGCACTCTGGGAGCCCGAACCCCTCACAGAGCAAATCTCAGGGACCTGGGCCAGAGCTCAGCTTGTGAGTGAGTCAGATGGAGAGTCTAAAGGCAGCAGACTGCCGCTCAGTCCCTCTCACAAGCCTGAAGACATCAGACAAGTGACTAAACCTCAGATGCTTTTTAGGGGACTTCCCAGGTGATACAGAGGTTGGGAATCCACATGCCAATGCTGGGAGCACAGGTTAGATCCCTGGCAGCCTGATAGGGGGACTAAGATCCCACATGCCTCAGAGTGCCTGAGCCTGTGCATCACAGCTAGAGAGGCTGCGTGTCACAACAGAAGATCCCACCTGAAGCAAGGTAATCCTGTGTGCTGCAACTAGGACCCGATGCGGTCAAATAAAGAAATAAAAATTAATTAACTAAATATAATACTATTTCTCCAAACCACTCTACTTTCTAAGTTTTTAGAGTAAAGATTTCCAAGTCATGCCATAAAAATGATTGATTCAACAGTCAGTTGTTTAATTGTTATTCCTATGTAACGGCTGGGTTAATCTTATAATAACCATATGAAAGTGAAGTCCCTCAGTCATGTCTGACTCTTTGCGATCCCATGGACTCTAGCCTACCAGGTTCCTCCGTCCATGGGATTTTCCAGGCAAGAGTACTGGAGTGGGTTGCCATTTCATTCTCCAGGGGATCTTCCTGACCCAGGGATTGAACCTGGGTCTCCCACACTGTAGGCAGACACTTTACCGCCTGAGCCACCAGGGAAGTCTAGAAGTATGGAAGTGCACCAGTCTGGAAGTACACCAGGAATTATAATACCATGTATAATTCTATAATGGACTGCGTTAAGAGTGGACACTTCCAATGGTACAGGGATGTATACCAAATAAAACAAAAAAGACAGAGTCCCCACCTTCATTCATTCAGTCAGCAGAGGTTTGTTGAGGAGCCAGGCACTGTCCTACATGCCAAGGATATACCCGCTGGTCAAGACAGGAGACAACACTATATACCATGTAAATGGGGACATACAGAACAAGTATAGAAAATGCCCTTTCAGGACATGACATGTGCTGTGAAGGAAACGAAAGGGGGGCTGCTGTCTTAGATGGGGAGACACGGGAGCCCTGAGACTCTATGAGGAAACATCCCTGGAAGAAGACACAGCAGGTGCAGGGGTCCTGGGACAGAACAAGCGGGCTGAGGTATCTTTTTGCATTCACAGCTTATGGGGGGGGCGGGGGTTTGGGGGGTACTCATAAATGGCCAAGTGCAGCCCTCTGTGGGCTGTGGGAAGACAGGGGCACAGGTACCCACTGGAGGAGCAGGGGGAATGGCAGGGCCCATTTTTCACCTTTTTTCTGTGCCCTAGTACACTGTTCCCTAGCTTGGGGACAGAGGGACCAGAATATACAGACAGACAGAGGTGAGAAAAAAAGTGAAAATGAAAGTGTCAGTTGCTGAGTCATGTCTGACTCTTTGTGACCCCATGGACTGTAGCCTGCCAGATTCTTCTGTCCATGGGATTCTCCAGGCAAGAATGCTGGAGTGAGCAGCCATTCCCTTCTCCAGGGAGAGGTGAGAAAGGGCTCCCACAAAGCCAGCACAGCTGGAAAGGCTGATGGGAGCAGACGGCAAAGAAGCCTGTTCTCTGTCTGAGGACCTGGCGCTGTATCCTGAACATGGTTGGGGGAGGGGGTGGTCTGTGAAGGGCTGGAGCAGGAGGGTGAGCTGTGTAAACAGCAATGTGGGAATCTGATCAGGACAGACCCAAAGACCTGATGACACAGGATGCAGGGGTCTGGTGATGTGGGGCTGAAACATGTTAAAATACAAGCTAGACACAGGTAACACTGCATCAGTTCCCTTAAGGCCGCTAACATTCTATAGGTGATAGAACCCACATAATGTCTGTAACATATAGGTGTAAATTCACAGAACCTTAATAAACTTGGATGTATATTAACAACTTAAGGAAAGTGTTAACAGCAAGTAGAGTGTGATTCATTCACTTTTAATACGAAACACTCCCCATTACTAATACAACATACTCCCTGGCGAGTTCATGGGGTCACAAAGAGTTGGACACGACTGAGCAACTGAACAATAACTGCATTACTAAGCTTTGACATGCCCACCATCACTCATAGCATATTATTCCATCCAACTTTCTAACTAGAGAACATTATCCCCTTGCTGCTGAGTGACTTCATAAACTGCCTTCATGCTCTCTACTTTAAGTTTCCCTAGAGAATGTGGCTGTGATTAGCAAGCAACAATCTAAACAAGCTTGCTTCCATCAGCTGTACGTCCAAAGTCATTAAACCTAAAATGTTTAAGAAAACTTTACAAATACTTCCTGTGTTCGAAAAAGAACTTGGGAGAACTACTCTGATCAGCACACTGTTCTCAGCAATCAGAATGCCTCCCTCTCCCCTCCCCATGACACAGATGCAATGGCCAGCAGAAACTTTTCAGGAAATGATGGAGAACTTGGGCAGCCTAAGATGGGGTGACAGACATTTGTAGGTTCAGGTCAGGGTCCTGGGAAGAGGGAGCCTGAGCTACTCATGATGCCAGAAGCTTAGGGGTGGGGAATCCCTGTCACAGCACTAGCGCCAGTCACAGAACTCATGACAAGTCACAAGGCACTTCTCTAAGGGAAAATTCATCCAGTCAGGATCAAACAAGCATGGGAAAGGGGGGCCAGATCAGAGGGCTGGAGGCCATGCTATGTGTCAGCGCCTCTGCTACCTCGGGTTCTGAAAGATTCGATTCTACTGTGCAGGCTTTTTTTTTTTTTTTTTGTAATTGTGGTAAAATATGTTGTTGATTTTGTTCAGTCCCTAAGTTATTGCTGACTCTTTGCGACCCCATAGACTGTAGCCCACCCAACTCCTCTGTCCATGGGATTTTCCAAGCAAGAATACTTGTGTGGGCTGCCATTTCCTTCACCAGGGGATCTTCCCAACCCAGGAATCCAACCTGCATCTCCCGCTTGGCAGGTGGATTCTTTATCACTGAGCTCCCAGGGAAACCCCGTGGTAAAATACACCTGACATGAAATTTACCATTTCTGCCATTTTAAGCACCCAGTTCAGTGGCGTTAAGGACATTCACACTGCTGTGCAGCCATCACCAATATCCATCTCCACAACTCTTTCATCAGCCCAGCACTAAGCATGTCTTTCAGATGGGCAGGTTCCATCAAATTCTGACAACCCCTGCTCAGTGGATGTGGAATCCCAGCTCCTCATGTCCAGAGGTCAGAGCTCCTCACACATCTGCTGACTCTGCTCAAGTTTCTACTTTGTTATTCCGGACCTGCTGTAAATCAGTCATGTCCCCTCGAAATTCACTTGTTGACATCTTAGCCACCAGTACCTTAGAATTTCATGACAGGGACTTTAAAGGAGTAATTGTTACCCTTAATTATTCTGGGCCTAATCTAATCTGACTGGTGTGCTTAGATGACGAGGAGACTAAGACATAAGGGCAGACACAGGCTTGGAAATCAGTGAGGTTAGAACACACCCCCCACCACCCACAGATATAAACTCAAAATGACTTAGCGACTTAAACTTAAAACATGACACCATAAAACTCCTAGAAGAGAACACAGGTAAAATATTCTCTGACATAAATAATATCTATGTTTTCTTAGGTTAGTTTCCCAAGGCAATAGAAATAAAGCAAAAAAAAAAAAAAATGGGACCTTATCAAATATACAAGCTTTTGCACAAAGAAAACCATCAAAAAACAAACAGATAACATATGGAATGGGAGAAAATATTTCCAAATGATGCAACTGACAAGGGGTAATCTGCAAAATATGCAAACATTTCATACAATTCAATAACAAAAACAAAACCAACAACCCAATTGAAAAATTAGGAGAAGAACTAAATAGACATTTCTCCAAAGGATGTATATATATTTAGATGGCCAATAGGCACATGAAAAGATGTTCAACATTATGAATTATGCAAATCAAAACCACAACGAGGTACCATTTCACGCCAGTCAGAATGGCTGCTATCCAAAAGTCTACAAGCAATAAATGCTGGAGAGGGTGTGGAGAAAAGGGAACCCTCTTACACTGTTGGTGGGAATGCAAACTAGTACAGCCACTATGGAGAACAGTGTGGAGATTCCTTAAAAAGTTGGAAATAGAACTGCCATATGACCCAGCAATCCCACTCCTGGGCATACACACCGAGGAAACCAGAACTGAAAGAGACACATGCACCCCAATGTTCATCGCAGCACTGTTTATAATAGCCAGGACATGGAGGCAACCTAGATGCCCATCAGCAGACGAATGGATAAGGAAGCTGTGGTACATATACACCATGGAATATTACTCAGCCATTAAAAAGAATTCATTTGAATCAGTTCTAATGAGATGGATGAAACCGGAGCCCATTACCAATACAGTATACTAATGCATATATATGGAATTTAGAAAGATGGTAATAATAACCCCACATGCAGGACAGAAAAAGAGTCACAGATGTATAGAATAGACTTTTGGACTCTGTGGGAGAAGGCGAGGGTGGGATGACCTGAGAGAACAACATTGAAACATGTATATTATCAAGTGTGAAACAGATCGCCAGTCCAGGTTGGATGCATGAGAGAAGTGCTCAGGGCTGGTGCACTGGGATGACCCAGAGGGATGGGATGGGGAGGGAGGTGGGAGGGGGGTTCAGGATGGGGAACACATGTAAATCCATGGCTGATTCATGTCCATGTATGGCAAAAACCACTACAATATTGTAAAGTAATTAGCCTCCAACTAATATAAATAAATGAAAAAAAAACATTATGAATTATTAGAGAAATGCAAATCAAAACTACAGTGATGTACCACTTCATACCAGTCAGAATGGCCATCATTAAAATAACAATGGCTAGAAAGGATACAAAGAAAATAAAGCTTTCCTACACTGTTGGTGGGAATGTTAAGTTGGTAGAGGGAGTATGGAAAATAGTTTGGAGGTTCCTCAGAAAATTAAAAATAGAATTACCTTATAATCTAGCAATCTCACTCCTGGGCATATATCCAGACAAAACCACAAAAAGATACATGTGCCCCTATGCTCGTAGAAGCACTATTCACAACACCCAAGACATGGGAACAACCTAAATGTCAACTGAAAGGTGAATGGATTAAAACAGCAAGAATGAACGCCATTTTCAGAAACTTGGTTGGACCTGGAGATTATCACACTAAGTGAAGTAAATCAGAAAGAGAAAGACAAATATCATATGATATCACTCATATGTGGAATATAAATATTGCAAAAATGAAACTACAAAACAGAAACGGATTTACAGACCTAGAGAACAGACTCGGATGTAGAATAAATCATTCTTAAATTCTAGACTTTACTAAGTATTTTCAAACCTACAGAGTAATAAGCATAAACCAAGGGTCTTTCCAGTCAGTACCGAAAACTTTGCTTCTCATGTGCCTTAAAAAAATGATGGAGGATTAACAGATTAACAGATAAAGAACCTGTGGTACATATATACAATGGAATACTACTCAGCCATAAAACGGAATGCATTCAAGTCAGTTCTAATGAGATGGACAAACCTAGAGCCTATTATACAGAGTGAATTAAGTCAGAAAGAGAAACATAAATATCATATACTGACACATATACATGGAATCTAAAAAGATGGTACTGATGAAATTATGTTCAGGGCAGCTACAGATAAACAGACATATGGAAAAGACCTAAGGACGCAGGGGTGAGGGAAGGAGGTAGAGGGTGAGATGTATGGAGAGAGTAGCATGGAAACTGACATGACCAAGTGTAAAATAGACAGCCAATGGGAATTTGTTTTATGACTCAAGGAACTCAAACAGGGGCTCGGTGATGAAGGGTAAATGGGGTGGGAGATGGCAGGGAGGTTTGGGAGAGAGGGGACATGGATTAACTATGGCTGATTCTTGTTGATGTATGACAGAAAACCACAAAATACTGTAAAGCAATTATCCTTCAATTAAAAATATAAATGAATAAAAGAAAAAAAATGACGGCAGAAAAGAACTGCCTGCCAAGTACCAGGTTACTGAGTCCTGTTCTCTGACTTAAAAACCATGTATCATCTTTCTTATTCCTGGGGTCTGGATCCATCAACTGCAATTCGCAGGGGGAAATCTGCCGTCTATCCCTCACTCCCTGAAGCACGGGCCCCACTGGTCTCCAGACACTGGAACACCTGCTATATTGTCCTTTCTTGGCCTCATCATGATGCAAGATTTCTCTAGGATGGATCTTCTGAGGAGGGAAGGGAGGGGAGGAAGGGGCACCAGGGCAGAGTGGGCTGAGTCTCCTGAAGCACAAAGGCTCTCCCGAGCTGTCTTCCCTGATCTCTGTAGGGTTCCTGAAAGCAGAGATGATAGAAACACAGGAGCAAACTCACTGTTCAAACAAGTGCCTGCTGACTCCTACGTCCACTGCACTGAATGGATCATCCAGGAGGTAGATGTCTGCATCCTGATACACGGCTCTAGAACACGTAGAGAGATGTCAGGAGAGGACACTTCACACTCCCTGGGTCTCATCTCTGAATCATGATGGTGTCCAATAACTCCATGTTCATTCCAAGAGTCCATGGAAAGAACCAATACCCTGCTTCACACAGGCCCACCCAGTGAGCCGGGTCTGTGTGCTTACGTCCACTAGGAGCCGCGGAGGAGGAGGGGCAGGATGGCAACTGAAATCCTGTTTACCTGGCGAGGCTGACCCGGGCTTTCTGTCCTTCACTCAGCGGGGTTCCTCTGTCTCCTATCTCAGTTTGATCTCCATCCTCCAGAAGCTGTAAATCCTATGTGGAAATAGAAAAGGGAAAGGGAATAAGATGTAAAATGTGTTCTCCTCCTCTCATAGCTCAGTTGGTTAAGAATCCGCCTGCAATCAGGAGACCCCAGTTCAATTCCTGGGTTGAGAAGATCCCCTGGAGAGGGGAAAGGCTACCCACTCCAGTATTCTGGCCTGGAGAATTCCATGGACTATATAGTCCATGGAGTCGCAAAGAGTCAGACATGAATGAGCGACTTTCACTTTCCTCTCATCCTAATTTTTTTTTTTTCTTTAGCCAAACCATGTAGTTTGTGGGATCTTAGTTCTCTGACTAGGGACTGAACCCACAATCTCAGCCATGAGATCATGGAGCCCTAGCCACTGAACCAGCAGGGAATTCCCATCCTCCTAATCCTTTAGTACCAGTTCTTCATACAAGTATTTGATCAAGAGCAATGGGAATGTTCATAGTGACTAAACTATAACCTTGAACAACAACAACAAAAAAAACCTCTTTGGTTTCTCATTTGTTTTCATTCTATAGTTTTTCACGGCATTTATGCATTTGACTATTTTTACACTTATTTATTGAAGATAGACCTATACATCATGCATTATTCAGGGCACGATGAATTCAGCCACAAAGAAACAAAGTCCCAGAGTTTCTTTCCATGGTGGGAGATGGATGATATAAGAAATTAACCTGAGTGCAAATACTGAGGACAGGAAGGAAAAGCAAGCTGGCTCAGGGGGATGGAGAGTGAAGGAGGGAAGTGAGTCCACACTGGGGTGTGAGGGCTCTGCTCAGAGGGGGGTGAGCAGATCTAGGGGAGGGGGAAGGGCTCAGACAGACCTGGAGAGACTGCTCCTCACAGAGGGAGGGGTGGGTGTAGGGGCCACGGGGAGATGCCCAAGGGGGTCAGGACAAGGAGGCAGGAGAGCAGAGTGAGAATGAGGGGAGTGAGGGCGGAGACAGAGCAGGAGGAGCCTGGGGTCACTCCAGTAACAGGGGAAGGGGGAGAAGGGAGGAGTGACATGGTCTGAGGTTTTTTAAAGAATCACTTCTATGCCTTCTGGAAAATAGGCAGTAAGGGGGAATGGGTGAGGGTGACTACAAGCGAGGAGGCAACTGGAATAATCCTGGGGAGAGATGATGGTGGTCAGGACCAGAGTGGGAGCAGAAGGAATGGAGCAACAGGGTCACACTCCAGACACACTTGGAAGGTGGAGCCTGTAAGACCTGCTGACCAGATGGGAGCGGGCTGTAAGAGAAGAGGAGACTGTGGTGTCTGAGATGAGGAAGGGGAAGGGCAGGGTCTCCATTCACTGAGTTGGGGAAGATGGTGGATGTCGGTTTAGGAGACTTCACTTGTGGACAAGGTGAGATGATATCACGGTGATATCATGGTGCAGCTGGACATGCAAGTGTGAAGGTCTGTGCTAGAGACACAGGTGTGAGAGCTAGTGGCCAGGGTGGTGAAGGTACAGGACTTGTTTTATCAGGGAATGAGTGTGTCTTAAAGTTCCAATTTTCCTGAACATGATGTCAGCTTCCCACTTCCACAGAAGGAATAAGACCTGCTGGCGTCTTCACAGTGATACTTAAGACCAGCCATAGAGTGACAGACAAGAACTATACAAGAAAAGGGAGCAAAAACAAAGTAGGCTGGACAGGAAGAACTAAAGGGAAACTGTGTACTCAAGGAACACGGAGTAGATCAGCTAAACCAAGTAGACACTTGCCCATGGAAGCAGAAAACACTCAAACTTAAGAAGGATATGAAGCTTTGATTTGAAAATTGGGGAATCTATCATAAGTTTTATTTGAATACTATTTAAGAAATAAATAGACAAATCTGTTTATTTTCCCCAGAGTACCTGGGGAAATAAAAAAAGATGACAAGAACATCCCCAAAACCACAAAATAACAATCAAGTTTAAGTTACACAGTTATTATATTAGAAATTTGACTGCCTGTAATTATCACTGGACAGATCCTGGCATAGACAAGCAGCACTCATTTCTTTGTCTCTACTTTAGCAAATTTGGGGAGGAAGCAAGTGGCACACCAGGGTCTCCATGATAAACAAATCCTTTGATCTCCTAAGTCTCACTTTCCTCTTCTACAGAATGTGCTGCAGAAACAAGAGTCACTAAACTCAAGGATGCTGTGAGAATCTAAAGTGTAGGAAAACCCTCCATAAATGGAAAAAGGACAGGAATTGATAACTTGCTATTAGTGACTGATCACACTCCTAGTAAACAGAGAAACTGAGACTCAATCCCTGAACCTGCTGACTCCTGGACCTTGGAGTTATCTCATCAGCCTGAATGGATATTCCCAATGTGATTACTTCATATCTCCCTATTTTATTACAGAAAAGTTTTCAGCTCAATGAACTTAAAGGTTTACTTCAATTAGATCTAGTTTAATGTAATATAAAAAATTTTGCTTTTTTTTTTTAACTATTTGTTCCTCCAAGATTAGGCAGATGTGAGCACAGGGAGAACTGTAAGGAGAAATCTTTATAATATTTATATGCATTTAAGAATGGATGAATGAAGAGAAAAAGGCTGTGTTAGTAACAGTTGCTACCATTAACTGAAACCTTGACTTGTTTGCATTTCACAGGCATGGCCTGTAGCCTTTAGGGTAATCCCACCCCTCCCCCATTTAATAAGAGGAGAAACTGAGGCAAACACCTGGAGTTACCATCCGGGACCATTTTTCTCTGAAGGTCAAACCTTTTCCACTACATGTGCAATCTCTGTATCTTCAGGCCAAGACAACTCTGCTGCAACTGCTGCTGCTTACTCACTTCTGTGTCTGACTGTGCGATCACATGGACTGTAGCCCACCAGGCTCCTCTGCGCATGGAATTCTCCAGCAAGAGTGCTGGAGGGTGTTGCTACGCCCTCCAGGGGATCTTCCCGACCCAGGGATCCTGCATTGCAAGCAGATTACCACTGAGCCACCAAGGAAGCCCAAAATAACTCTAGACACCTCTACTATCTGTGACCATCTTATGTCCATCCACCAACACATGGATTCCAAAAGGAGATAAGCAGAGGCTCTCATAACTCATTAAATGGCTCCCAAGTGTTGCAAAGACCTCGCTAACCTCTTGCTAATTGCTAATCAGTCATAAAGGACATTTCAGAGCAGCAACAAAACCTCTTGGAAAACTGCTGAACCAGTGTCCTCGTTTTGCTGTGGAAACCTCAGGCAGGTAACAGGACGTGTTCAAAGTGATAGCAGGCAAGTGACACAGCTGGGTCCAGGACTCCCCTCTCAGTCACTCCTCTGCCCTAGGCCTCCCTTCCTGCCAAGGAGAGAATGGGCACGAGGGGCCCCAACTCTCTGTCCTGACCACGCAAACAGGAGAGCAGTCCATCTTTGTAAATATTTGTCTCATCACATACAGAAGAATTGCTGTGCAGCCCAGTCTTGCAGGGCCCCTTCTCACAGAATATGGATGGTCCAGGGTGAGGGAAGCCTCAGAACAGTGTCCACGTTACTGGTCCAGTCACACCATGTGGCTGCAGCAAAGCATCACCCCCCAGGGAGAACGATGGCCCCTGAGGAAAATGCTGAATGGTAGCCACTCTAGAGATGCTCAGATGTGGGAGAGATGCTCTTCCCTAGAGATGCTCTTCTCTAGAGATGCTCAGATGTGGGAGAGAAAGACAGGGCTGAGCTTCACCAGAAAGGCAAGGTCATGAGAGAAACCCTCACACCTGGCCTGGGTCTTTGGAGTCTGATGTGGGCATCAGGAGCTGGACATGATTAAGGTAAAGAGGAAATGCCTGAGATCTGTTTATTCCACATCCCACCTCCCACCTTCACTCATCATCTGCTTTCTAAAAAGTTCTTTCTTTTAAACGTCCTCAAGCCAGCACAGCACCGAGGACAAGCATGGAGTCTAGAGTTGTGCAGAAACAGATCTGAACTTGAGCTCCAAATGTTAAGGATGGCTGTTTCATCCCCCAAGCTTCAGCTTTACTAACCAAAAATGAGGAATTTGACATCGAGGACACTCACAAAGAATAACTTACATACTTTCTTATGTGTGTATGCACACATGTGTGAGAGGGAGAAAATGATGTGCATGTAGACTCTGAATGGGAGCTGCTGTTCTCACTGTCTACATTTGCTCCCCCCTTTTCTTACATAGTATTTGTAGTAGAGCATTAGTCGCTCAGTTGTGTCCGACTCTTTTGACCCCTATGGACTACAGCATGCCAGGCTCCTCTGTCCATGGAATTCTCCAGGCAAAAATACTGGAGTGGGTTCCATTCCCTTCTCCAGGGATCTTTTGGACCCAGGGATTGAACCCGGGTCTCCCACACTGCAGGCAGATCCTTTACCATCTGAGCCACCAGGCAAGTCCATATATTTGCTCTTAAATTGTTTTTAAATTTTTGTTGCGCTTGTGGCATGTAGGATCTTAGCTTTTGACCAAAGGTCGAACCTATGCCCCCTGCATTGGAAGCATGGAGTTTTAACCACTGGATCACATTATAAACACCATTTAGTAAAAATCCAGCTCATCCCTACTACCTTGATACTGTAACCAAGAAGGGTTAATTTTGAATTCATACTGGATCTGCTTCTGTGACTTTAATCCTTATCTTGCCGCATTTGTTACTGCAGGCATGCATAATTGCCTGCCTCAAGAAGATAGCCTGACTATGCCCACCTGTGAAGGGTTGTAAGGAAGTGAAAGTAACATATCTCCCAGCACGAGGCTTTCTGCTTTATAAGATATTCACAAGAATTAAATGATATTTTTCTTTGTTTCCTCACTTCCAACCATCTCTGATTCACAGAAGAATGTGGCATCCTGCCCCTGACAAGATGGTTATTTTGAGGTGCTAACCTGCCATCTCAGCTATTTGTAAGGCCTCCTCAGAGAATCATTTTGCCTTTTTGCATTTCTTTTTCTTGGGATGGTCTTGATCACTGTCTCCTGTACAATGTCACGAACCTCTGTCCATAGCTCTTCAGGCACTCTATCAGATCTAATCCCTTGAATCTATTTGTCACTTCCACTCTATAATCATAAGGGATTTGATTTAGGTCATACCCGAATGGCCTAGTGGTTTTCCCTTTCTTCAATTTAAGTATGAATTTGGCAATAAGGAGTTCATGATCTGAGCCACAGTCAGCTCCCAGTCTTGTTTTTGCTGACTGTATAGAGCTCCATCTTTGGCTGCAAAGAATATAATCAATCTGATTTCTGTGTTGACCATCTGGTGAGGTCAATGTGTACAGTCTTCTCTTGTGTTGTTGGAAGAGGGTGTTTGCTATGACCAGTGTGTTCTCTTGGCAAAACTCTGTTAGCCTTTGCCCTCTTTCATTCTGTACTCCAAGGCCAAATTTGCTTGTTATTCCAGGTGTCTCTTGACTTCCTACTTTTGCATTCCAGTCTTATACAATGAAAAGGACGTCTTTTCATTTCTAACTAACACTTTTCAAAAGGTGTTAGTTCTAGAAGGTCTTATAGGTCTTCACAGAACCATTCAACTTCAGCTTCTTCAGCATTACTGGTTGGGACATAGACTTGGATTACCGTGATATTGAATGGTTTGCCTTGGAAATGAACAGCAATCATTCCGTTGTTTTTGAGATTGCATTTTTGAGTTCTGCATTTCGGACTCTTGTTGACCATGATGGCTACTTCATTTCTTTAAGAGATTCTTGCCCACAATAGTAGATATAATGGTCATCTGAGTTAAATTCACCTGTTCCAGTCCATTTTAGTTCACTGATTCCTACATCAATGTTCACCCTTGCCATCTCCTGTTTGACCAATTCCAATTTGCCTTGATTCATGGAGCTAACATTCCAGGTTCCTATGCAATATTCCTCTTTACAGCATCAGACCTTGCTTTTATCACCAGTCACATCCACAACTGGGTGTTGTTTTTTATTTGGCTCTGTCTCTTCATTCTTTCTGGAGTTATTTCTCCACTGATCTCCAGTAGCATGCTGGGCACCTACTTACCTGGGGAGTTCATCTTTCAGTGTCCTATCTTTTTGTCTTTTCATACTGTCCATGGGATTCTCAAGGCAAGAATACTGAAGTGGCTTGCCATTCCCATCTCCAGTGGACCACGTTTTGTCAAAGAGTCAGACACAACTGAGCAACTGAACTGATACTGTACCTGCCATCTTCTCTATCAGTGGCTTCCTGAATAAAGCCACTTGTCTCAACACCTCATCTCAGACTTATTGGCCTACAGTGCAGCAAGCAGAATGAGCTTGGACTCAGTTCAGTTCAGTCATTCACTCATGTCAAACTGTGAGACCCCATGGACTACAGCATGCCAGGCTTAGCTGTCCATCACCAACTCCCAGAGCTTGCTCAAAGTCATGTCGATCAAGTCAGTGATGCCATCCAACCATCTCATCTTCAATTATTTCCTTCTCCTCTTGCCTTCAATCTTTCCCATTATCAGGGTCTTTTCCAATGAGTCAGCTCTTCGCATCAGATGGCCACATTATTGGAGCTTCAGCTTCAGCATCAGTCCTTCCAATGAATATTCAGGACTAATTTCCTTTAGGACTGGTTGGATCTCCTTGCAATTCAAGAGACTCTCAAAAGTCTTCTCCAACACCACAGTTGAAAAGCATCAGTTCCTTGGCACTCAGCTTTCTTCATGGTCCAACTCTCACATCCATACATGACTACTGGAAAAACCATAGCTTTTACTAGATGGACCTTTGTCAGCAAAGTAATGTCTCTGCTTTTTAATACACTGTCTAGGTTGGTCATAGCTTTTCTTTCAAGGATCAAGCATTTTTAATTTCATGGCTTAAGTCACCATCTGCAGTGATTTTGGAGCCCAAGAAAATAAAGCCTTTCACTCTTTCCACTGTTTCCCCATCTATTTGCCTGAAGTGTTGGGATTGGATGCCATGATCTTAGTTTTTTGAATGTTGAGTTTTAAGCCAGCTTTTTCACTCTCCTCTTTCTCCTTCATCAAGAGGCTCTTCAGTTCCTCTTCACTTTCTGCCATAAGGGTGGTGTCATCTGCATAACTGAGGTTATTGATATTTCTCCCAGTAATCTTGATTCCAGCTTGTGATTCATGATATTATTAGAGTCCACAGTATGAAAAGAGTGGACTCAGTAACAATATCATTTCCACAAAAGAACGATCTCCCATTAACAACAACCCGGGAGAAAGAAACAAGAGCATTAAACAAGCAATTCTGTTTTGTTCACATTATCACAAAATGCTACTCATCTGATACAATCTATGATGTTCAAGTCATTGTTCAAGCAAAATTACTATTGCTTCACAAAGCGAGTTTGGAGCATTTTAACACCTTACCTTTCAAACACCATCCCAATCTTTTCCTCACAGTACAAAAGAACAGACTGCACTGAACAGGTCTTGGGAGGAGAAACCCTTTAATGCTATTATTTAGATTTTTATAACCCAAGAGAGTAACAGAGTATTTATCAGTATTTACATTTTTCTTTCTTTTTTGCCAGATTATATTGTTTTATCAGGTAATTTCATTTTCACCATTCATTCACTGATTTCATCTAAATTTCAGAGTTTCACCTTGCCATTTTCTGTGAAACGCAGAGTCTTTTCTGAAAACAATCTCTCCCCCAGTGAAACAATGCAGTATTAAGAAGAAATGTTAAAGCATTCTATTTTCTTTAAATAAAAATACTAGTCATAACCAAGTGGAAAGAAAAACCTGGAGACTGAAAGGGACTGAGGAGGTACCAGCCAAGTTCAGCAGGCAGACCTCATGTGGAGTCTGACTCAAACCAATGGTAATGGAGACTTCTCAGTGAGATGACTAGCAACAGGTAAACTAGAAGGTTGATAATATTGAGGAATTTGGGTTATTTTTCAGATGAAATATGTTTTTCCAAAGGTTCTCCTAACTCTTAGAGAAAAACTAGTAAAATGTTTGTGTGTTAGTCGCTCAGTGGTGTCTGACTCTTTACAACCCAATGGACTGTAGCTCACCAGGCAATATTGGAGTGGATAATTATTTCCTTCTCCAGGTTATCTTCCAAGCCCAGGAATGGAACCCACATCTCCTTAACTGCAGGCAGGGTCTTTACCGTCTGAGCCACCAGGGAAGCTTTGAAAGTGAAAGTGACAGTCACTCTGTTGTGTCCTGTTCTTTGTGACCCCTGGACTACAGAGTCCATGGAATTCTCCAGGCTAGAATATTGTAGTGGGTAGTCATTCCCATCTCCAGGGGACCTTTCCAATCCAGGGATCAAACCCAGGTCTCCCACATTGCAGGCAGATTCTTTACCAGCTGAGCCGAAAGCTTTACAGATGAACTAATCTGAGGTCTAGGATCTGCTCCAGAATAACCTGGGGTGGGGGTGGGGCTGGCAGAGGCAGGAGTGGAGATGCGGCAAGACTGGCCACCAGCCGCTCCTGGTTGAAGCTGGGGAGTGGGTACATGAGGGTTCATTACACTGTGCACTCTAGTTTTAGAAATTTTTGTAACTGTCCACTACGAAAATAAGTTAAGTGAATGAAACTTCACAAAGTGAAACAACTCCCTCCTCAACAAGACATTCTGTGAGCGTCCTTATGGCATCAGGATTGAAGGAGTAGCATATGTGCCGGCATACTTACTCAGAAGACTGGCGTAAACATTAAACAACAGTGAACGATCTTTCAAACTTTAAAAAAGAAAAAAAGAACTTTCAACAAACTTTACTGATAGTTTAAACCAAGTCCAAGTCTGTCATTTGAAATTCTAGTACATACTTCTCAAAAGTCCTTACTCACCTCTCCCAAAGCACAAGCCTTTATTACTTCTTCATATCGGTCTTTTTCATATTTCTTCCCAAATAAAATGTTACTCCTCACAGTTCCTGAGAATACCCAGGGCTGCTGAGAGAAATACGCGATCCTCCCGTGCACGCTGATCTGCCCGTGACTCGGGGGCAGCTCCCCCAGCACAGCGCATAACAGTGACAACTGAAACAGATGGCAACACACACACGTGAACAGGGTGCACTCAGGATGAAACACATCCCATAGCACAGCGGACCCCAGCCTGGTGCTTGATACACAATAGAACCCTTGCATTTAGAACAGGATAAAGTACAGGCCTGGAAGTTTGGACAAAAACAATCGAAAAAAACACTATTGGTCAATGCAAATGAATGATTGATAAGGAATATTAATAAAATACTATAACAATCTCCTCTGCCCAAGAGGATCCCCCAAATGAAGCACTACACTCAGCAAAAAAAAAAAAAAAAAAACTAAGAATGTTTAACATCTTTCACTAGCAGAGCAGTCCAGCAGGATGTGTATATCATGTGTCTGATGTTTAGTGCAGTTGTTCCTGCATCCAGGTATCCCTCACTTGACAAACACTTATTCTTAAAAAGCTTTGTGTGAAGACTATATCCAAAGATGATTACTTAAAAGACTTCTGAAATGAGTTGTATCTAAAGAGCAAAAGTCCATCATAGAGGAAATTACCACCCTATCATGTACACATCCCACATTTAGGTTTCTGCATTTTGTTGTTTCATAACACAGGACACTAAAGTGCAAGTGCACATGTCTTTCAAATCTCTTTAACACACAGAAGTGACACATCTGTGTCTACACCATCAGAGCGCTCACCACACTGGGCTGAAACAAACTGCCTATGTATCTGTCTCGCCCTGGAACCTGGTTGCCTCTGGACAGCAGAGACGCTGGGGTCTGGCTCACATCTGTGTCTTTAGCTCCAGCATGTGGCTGAACATTTACTACACGTGCACTGAAAGGATCACAAGTCACATGAGGAAATGCTCAGAGCTTCCTGGAAGAGCCTTCCCCATCTCCAGACTTCCTAGAGGGGCCACTGTGATGAAAAGAAGTCCCACTGTCTCCATCCATCCTGAACAGCTGCCACATAAATAATTTCATTCACTGAGACGTCCAAATTCCTGACAACGGTTCCCAACTGTGCAGTGTGAAGCACCAAGGAAGAAAACACAGTGTGTGCTTATCTAGATTTATTTGGCCATGAAACCTTCTTGCAAAACTAATATTCCATGGGACAGGTTGAGAAGCGCTGTTCTAGGTACACCCAATTCAAACTGTGTCACACACAGCTCTGGGATCAACTCTGAGAATTTAACAAGGGCAGTGGTGTTGCATCAAGCTGACAATAGGCATGACAACTTACCTTTCCTGCACCCACAGGTCCAACCACAGCTAACAGTTCACCGGGTCTGGCAGTAAACAAAAGGTCTTGTAGGGTTGGGGTCTCTGATGCCTGCAAATTAAAGTTTATAAAAATGTGCCCATTTCAATAAAGTAACATACATTACTTCAGAATGTAGAGAAAATTATGTAATAGTCATTGATGTGCTAATGTAATCCACATTTTTCTCCTTCCTATTTTAAGATAGTAAGTCCTGGAGGCCTTTTCATCCAATCATACATCTCTCTTTGGGGGTTAACAAGACTCATTCTTTTACCAGTTTTCCATGAGGACATAGCTCTAGACACCCACAGAATTTTAGTAGTAGAAATGACAAGGCACCTGCCTGAAACGCAAACTGAATAATGCACATAAGCTTATTAATATAATGCACTTAATAGAATATTCAGCTTGGGATGTTTTTTAATCATTTATAAGTTTTCATCATGACCCTTGGTTTTAACTGTCTCATTAATCTCCACAGTTCAATTCAGTTCAGTCACTCAATCGTGTCCAACTCTTTGCGACCCCATGGACTGCAGCATGCCAGGTCTCCCTGTCCATCACCAACTCCTGGAGCTTGCTCAAACTCATGTCCATCGAGTCGGTGATGCCATCCAGCCATCTCATCCTCTGTCGTCTCTTTCTCCTCCTGCCCCCAATCCATCCCAGCATCAGGGTCTTGGCAAATTAAGTGTTATTAATAATGGTCCAGGCTCTAATTTTTAACAAGAGCTCTAATTTAATACCACCAACAACAACAACAAAAAGTGGGGAATAAGTTAATTATGACATGATGAATCAAAGTGATAAAGCCTCAGTTTATATGCATTACTCCTTGGAAGGAAAGTTATGACCAACCTAGATAGCATATTAAAAAGCAGAGACATTACTTTGCCAACAAAGGTCCATCTAGTCAAGGCTATGGTTTTTCCAGTGGTCATGTATGGATGTGAGAGTTGGACTGTGAAGAAAGCTGTGTGCTGAAAAATTGATGCTTTTGAACTGTGGTGTTGGAGAAGACTCTTGAGAGTCCCTTGGACTGCAGGAGATCCAACCAGTCCATCCTGAAGGAGATAAGTCCTGGGTGTTCACTGGAAGGACTGATGCTGAAGCTGAAACTCCAGTACTTTGGCCACCTCATGCGAAGAGTTGACTCATTGGAAAAGACCCTGATGCTGGGAGGGATTGGGGGCAGGAGGAGGAGGGGACAACAGAGGATGAGATGGCTGGATGGCATCACAGACTCGATGGGCCTGAGTTTGAGTCAACTCCGGGAGTTGGTGACGGACAGGGAGGCCTGGTGTGCTGCAATTCATGGGGTCGCAAAGAGTCTGACACGACTGAGCAACTGAACTGAACTGAACTGATATGCATTACCTGTCCTGGCTGAATGGAGGATAATAAAGTACTTCTACTGAAGAAAAACAGGCAGTTTATTTACTATCTGAGCCCCCAGGGAAGTCCAAAGAAACGAAATAACAACAAAAACCATGGAGATACATGCGCTAGGACCCCCACCCAATGCAATGAAGGACAAAGTACTCATTGTGCCAATAACAAGTCACATTCTTGAGAGACTTACAGGTTCATGTATGTCTTTATATATCATAAGTGTTAAGAAAATTGTCAATAGCTGCCAATGCTTAAAAAAAAAAAGAAAAGTGAGTGGTGACACTTGACTCTAAAGTGCCCCAAAGACTAAAAACACGACTCTGGATTTAAAAGTCTGGATATTCCTCAAAATAAAAATTTGTCCGGAAAGAAATGAACTAACCATAAAGAATTCACAGGCTTAAAAATGACAATTATTCTTCATGGTCAAAAACACCAGCCCCAGATTTTAAAAAGACTATAAATCTACCAATAAGAAGCTAGATGTTAAAACATAAGAAATATTTTTTAACCTTCTCCACTTCTTTCTTCTTTTCTGACACTTAGGGTTCCTATTTTATTACTTACCACTCAGTTATGACTAAAAAACAATGAGTCACACACCAACATCAGCTCCCTGTCACCACCCCTCAGTTTCCCAGGGTCAGACACAGTTCCCTCCGGGTTCAGGCTTCAGGATCGGGCACTACTCTGCCGTGACCAGTAGAGGGCAGCACTCAGCAGCGCAGACGTGCTGGGTCCAGTCAACTCCGAGTTATCCAGGCTCAGGGGATGCTGACTCAACAAGGATCATCAGCTGAGCCCCCACTCTGTACCAGATATAGGTGAAAAACCCTGACCCATGAAGAAATGGAGGCTCCCACAGGACCATTTATTTTACAGCTTCAAGATTGAGACCAAGTTCCATCATTTCATGAATGAGACCTGGGTCCCTGAGACCTGCCCCCACCTGCCCACCTGCCCACCTGGCTGTCTAGTGGAGCAGGTTACAGAGTTCATGTCTATCTCCTGCCTCCCAACCCAGCAGGGGCTTCGTTCAGATTCAGCTTCTCTTTAAAATGTCTGTGTCCCCCGTCCAAGGGATCTCTCACCCAAGATCTAACCTGACAGCCATAATTACTAATGACCCCAGCAAGGGGCACAGTCCTTCCATAGGCAAGGCCAGGACAACATAATAGGCTGTTTTGTTTTACAATGCAAGTTGCACAAAAATCTGGGAATGTGTTATTAAGTTCTTGAAAGAAAAACAAAATAGCTCATTTTAAAATGCTGCATAATTTGGTACAAAAGAAATTTGGTAATGGGTTATTAAAAAATACGTGTTAGTATTCACTTGGAGTGGTATTTATAATGGAATTTTAGTGCTTTCCATAAATGCTTCAAGAGTACTGTGACGAGAAATATTAAACAGGAGGTAAATCTACTGGAATAAGGTATGAGAAACTCTCAGGATAGGTCAGGCACCTTCTGTGAGTTTCCATGTGCAAATGGTACAGGAATGTGGTTTTATATATTTGAGAACATATTATACTACTGTGTTATTGACGGAGAAGGCAGGCACTTAATCAGAAGTTGGTGAACACCATGCAGGTAGCAAAACGGAGTCACAGGCATGAAAGACAGGAGGAGCCTACAGAGTCTAGACACTTGCTCTGTGGTCCCCACTCTGACAGCAGCTGGGCTCCTGAGCTCTGCTCTGGACAGTGGACCCTCTGGTAGAGACATCTCCTTCCTGAGTCCTCCCGGCTCTCGGGTGGGAACAGTTTCCTGCCTTTGCTAATTTCTGGGTTGTCTCACCCACCACCATTTTGCTGTTTCTGCTTTTCCCCACTCTTATCATCTATGTAACTAATTCCCTGCATGAAACTCCCTCTCCCATGGTGGGGTTGTGTTTTCCTGACTGATTCACACTGATACAGGAGGATGAGCACAGAGGACCAGGGAACCAGGGAGGCAGGAACATTTCAATCATCGGTAAAGGAGGCAGCATTGCATGTGCAATTTTGAAAGCGGACCCTTGTTTTTTTTCAGTTTGCCAGAAAGTCATAAATAAACCAAGTGTTGGAAAATCACCAGTTCTCCCTGTCAGTTTCCACACACTGCAACCCTTCAACTAGGAATCACTGGTGCTCACTACGCCCACCTGCTGTTTCCTTCCTGCCCCTGGCTGCTGGTAAAGTAGCCAGAACCATTCAGAAGCTTAGGATGGGGGAGCCCCCACTCTACCCCACAGCAAAGATCCAGATCATGGCCTCACTGCATGTACAATAAAGTGATCTGATAATCAAGGCAAAAAATGTACACTGATTCCCCAAAGCCTCTTTAACAACTGTCTGTGTATTCATTAGTTAAACCATTCCACACTGCAGCATTTTGTCCATCCAATCCTGTAAATTCTAACATTATGAACACATGTACTTTAAATTCAAAATGTGCTAATACTTTGAAAGTTCTCTTGAAAATGAAATAAAGAGCAACATGTCAAACTTCTTAGGTTGATTTTATACTTAATCTCCATTGGCTGCAAACCTGATTCCTGATTTTGAGAATTTTTATAACATACTCTCAATATATGAGCAAATCACACTTTACACCATGTGGAAAACCTCATCATTCTCCCATAAACCTATGTCTTCAGTTGTCAATTAGTAGTCATGATATTGGGGTAGAGGACTTGTTACCTTATCCCAAGAAGCAGTGAAATCGTTCATGTCCACTATCGTTTCACCATCTGATGGCAGCTGAGGGTTGAGCTGTGGTATCTCATCAAGTAATAGGAAGTTCTACAGAAAAAGGAGAAACACAGATCATTAAACTGCAAGAACAAAGCACAAACAAAAATAATTGCTTTCCTGGAATTTGTATTAAAAGATTTTATACAGCCTACATATCATTTTGTCAGCTGTATTTAAACTAGCTTTGTTTCATATCATAACATACTAAATAATATGTATTATATAGAATAATATATATCATATGGTATACATAATCATATAATATAGTATATATAGTATGCATAGAGTGTTTTATATACATATGTATGTGTATACATAAACATATTTATATACAAAGCACATATAAGAATATTTTATATACAAACACTGTTGTTTAATTGCTCAGTCAAGTCTGACTCTTTTGAGACCTTCATGGGATTTTCTGGGCAAGAATACTGGAGTGGGTTGCCATTTCCCTCTCCAGGGGATCTTCCCAGCCTAGGAATCAAACCTGCATCTCTTGCATCTCCTGCACTGGCAGGAGGATTCTTTACCACTGTGCCACCTGGGTAGTCATATAAACATAAGGATATTTACAACTAGTACCACCTGGGAAGCCCCATATACTTACAGATAGATAAATACACACACACACACATATATATATATATATATATATATATATAAAATAAACAGTTCCTGGCCATGAGCAAAGTAGTGCCTTTCTTTCTCAACAAGTATACTGGTTCCTCCTTAAAGAGAAAATATGACTCCAAACTTCAGCACTTTTAGAACCTGGACATTTTTATTATTTACCTTTTGAGTTACTAACAACAAACAGGAGAATTGGTAGGAAATGATTCCACAAATACTTACTGAATCCCACCAGGTGCCAAGCACCCTGTGATACTGCTAGGAACACAGCGAGGAAGGCCATGCCCAGGCCTTCAGGCATCAAGGGGCACAGAACAGGCTGGGACAACAAGATCAATGGCAGAGATGCAAACGAAAACCCTGGCGATGCCTATTTTGCATCATGACCTTTCCCTGGACACTTAAACACACTCTGCCTTTCTCCTAATGTGTTTTAAGTCAGTATCACTGTTTTCCATTAGTTATCACTTAAGTCGTTATTCTAAAAATGAAGTGCTCTTAAATTTCTCTTATAAATATTTTACAAGCATCTTTCCACAATCACTGTCTCTTCTTCTTGGACACTGCCCTCTCTCCTCCAATAGGAATGACTGCAGCTCCCACTGCTTGCTTTGTTCACACTGCTTAGCAGTTATTCAATGGAATGTAGCTGATTAAAACCAACTCCTGAGAACCACTACAAAGCTAGGATAATCTTACGCAGGAAAACTCCCTCCTGTCCTACAAATGCTAGACATAATCCAGCAAGGAAAGCTACTCTGGCAGAGAAATTGAGTAAACAACTGAGACAACCCCAGTGCCATCGCCTCCTCCAGGAACCATGAAAGTGTGGCAGAGACTGCTGGCTGATCTCAAAATCTGCTCTCATTCTTCCCAAACCCTGGATTTTAGCTGCAAGTGGCAGCCTGGAAGTAGGCCCTAGCTCTCCAGGCTCCCAAGCAGATAGGGGCAGCCACGTGATTAAATCCAGGTCAGTGGAGAGTGACAATGTCCAGAACCTTCCTCCGTCCCATGGCCTGGGCTTTGGAGGCTGCCAGCTTGGTCAAGGCCATACACAATGGAGTAACAAGGAAGAGTCTGGAACTTCCCTAATGATGCAGTAGATAAGAATCTGCCTGCCAGTGCAAGGGACACGAGTTTGATCCCTGGTCCAGGAGATTCTACATGCCACAGAGCAACTAAGCCCATGTGCCACAACTACTGAGTCTGAGCTCTAGAGCCCAAGTGCCACAACTACTGAAGCCTGGGCACCTGGTGCCCATGCTCCACAACAAGAGAAGTCACCGCAATGAGAAGCTTGTTTGCCACAGCTAGAGAAAATCGGTGCAGCAATGAAGACCCAGCACAGAAAAAATTAATTTTTTTTTTTAAAAAAAGAAAGAGTCTAAGTCCCTAACACCATGGAGGATGATTCCCACAAAAAAAAAAAAAAATAGTCTGCTGAAATCCTAAACTGTTACCTCAAAATATGACTTAAAAGCAGGGTTGCTGCAGATGTAATCAACTAAGGTGAGACCACAGTGGAGTAGGGTAGGCCCCAAATCCAATATGATTAGTGTCCTTATAAGAAGAGAAAACCAGAGAGACACACACACTGGCAGGAAATGCCCTTGTGATGATGGAGACAGAAGCTGTAGTGATGGCAGTTACAAGCCAAGGAAGATCAAGGTTTTCCTGCAACAACCTAAGCTAACAGAGGAGAGGAAGGAGTTCCTCTTGCAGGATTCAGAGGGATGGTGACCCTGCTGACTCCTTGACTTCAGACTTCTAGGCTCCAGGACTGAGAAACAATCAATTCCTGGGGTTTTAAGCACCTGTTTGTGGTACTTGGTTACAGCAGCCCCAGGAAACCCATACAGAGCCTTATAAGGACACTTGCATGAGAGAAAAACAAACTATCTGTGTAAGCAGCTTTAACATGGGTAATTCTAGGACTCACAGGCAAACTGAGTCCAAATCAACATGGGGGAAAACTGAAATAAGCATCTGAGGATGTGGGAGAAAGAAAACAACACATAAACAGTAACCTATTACCCTACAAACCATAAACATACTTCAAGTCCTTGACACCCAGAGTATCGTGCCCCCGCATCATAAATGTGATTGCAATCTTCTATTGCAAAAGAACGACTGGTAAAAACCGAACATGAAACCTGCTTCTGTGCAGGAAAAGAAAGACATTGTGATCCCTGCATCTCTCTCAAAGACCAGCTGGTGGGAGACGCCATCCCCTTGTTCCCTCTTCCTCTCATCCAGGCTCACTGAGAACATAACACTGGGCATGGCTCCTCCTACCTGCCCTGAGCCGGAGTCCAGCAGGAGACAGGGTGGATGGACAGTGGTCTGAGGACTCCTCTGCAGACTCTCCACCACCGCAGCCTGAGTTGTCTCTCCACACCACCTCTTCCGTAGTCAGCCAGGTACCAGCTCTCACCTGTTCTGACACAGCTCATCCCTCTCCCAATGCTTTTCTCTCAAAATATAATTTCAGAATTCAACCCACTATTAACCACTGAAAATATTAATACAACTTTTCTTTTGCCGGTTCCTTCTCCAGCCCTCCCCAACACCACCAAACCTATCCCAACACCACTTCTTCCTGACCTCTTTACAGCACCTCTGAGTTTCCATCATGCTTAACACACCCAGAGACCCATCAGCACCTAAGTCCACACTCCCCAGGTGGCCTCTGCCTGGATGCCCTGAGTACTAACCCCACCCAACCTTCTGAGTCAACCTCAAATGCTAACCCTCCATGGAACCACCCAGGACAATCCAGGCTGGCACTGCCCTCCCTACCTCTGAATCCCCAGAGAGATAGTAAGTCACACAGAGGGGAGACACTACATCATTCATGCACCTACAGTCACAACTCCAACTGAGACCAAGCTTTGCACAGAGTCAACCCCTCATGGGTAAGGTAAGGAGCAGACTGCAGGGCTGGTTCAAATCAATAGAAACACTGACTGCATGACTACTATAGCCTTACACAGTCTGAGCTAACACGGTAACAAGCAAAATGTTTCACATGTATGTTACACATTATCTAGAAAGAAATTCCAATCTTAGCTTAAATGTGTTACCAAGACAAAAAACAATGTTAAGTATGCGCACCTTAGAACAGAAATTTTCCACTTTCAAAAAAAGAAGAAGAAAGTAAAGAACAAGCATGCCCTAAGTAAGGAATTAAATCTAATGAGCGCTTGTTCACAAATAATAGGTCTCAGAAGGGAAAGAGTCACAATCTTCCAGGGGCTAAATGACACTCCATTCAGCACATGACCAACTCCTGAAGGTGCAGAAGTGCTGGCTGGATTCTTCTCCAGGACTCAGGCTAATGAAAGAGCTGAAATTAAATTTCTCTTAGACCCAGAACAGGTTCTGCAGGAAAATATCAACATCAAAACTGTAGCCAAAAAGAGTGATTTCCCAGTGGCTGGGAATGGAAAATCTGCTTTATGAACAATATAACCTCAGAGACACATTTTATGGCATGTAAAATCACTGAAGACATTCAGTGCTTCGGAGACAAGATATTTACAATCCTAGTGGAGTCATTCAATGCCAGGATCTTCAGACCCCTTTTCTTATTAAGAAAAAAATAGAGGGACTTCTTGGACCTATAAAATCATAATAAATCCTCATATTCTCAATATGAAAAATGGAAATTGAAAAGCATATATAAACAAGAAGACACAAAACTATGAAGACCACGTGTAGGTTTGCCTGAGTATGGACCACAACAGGCCCTCTAAGGTAGGCAGGGGTGGTGGGTTTCCTTCCTAGGACTCCCAGATATGACCCGAGAAGAAACCCTAGGAGATGACCATCCAGTCTACTGAGTCCCAGGCTGAGGGGGACAGTGGGGCAGCAGAGCTCAACCCCACACTGTATTCTAAACTCCTCATGTCCATCATACTTCCAGCCCATCTGTGGTCAAACCTCACCCAGCTCTAACAACCTGGTCAGTAAACTTAGCTGACCTTTTCTTCCACTCTTGCTTCCCTTTTCACCCTCTAATTGGACATTAAACCATCTAAGTAAGAGGCAGGTTGAGGAAGAAAATGAACATCCAATCATTGTCTAGTACCTGTTAGATAACAGCATAGGAACTAAGTAACAGGATAGGAACTATATAACAGGATAGGAACTAAATAACAGGATAACAGGATAAGAACTAAAGAGCATCTTGATGAAAGTGAAAGAGGAGAGTGAAAAATTCGCTTAAGACTCAACATTCAGAAAACTAAGATCATGGCATCTGGTCCCATCACTTCATGGCAAATATTTGGGGAAACAATGGAAACAGTGACAGACTTTATTTTCTTGGGCTCCAAAATCACTGCAGATGGTGATTGCAGCCATGAAATTAAAAGACACTTGTTCCTTGGAAGAAAAGCTATGACCAATCTAGATAGCATATTAAAAAGCAGAGACATTCCTTTGCCAACAAAGGTCCTTCTAGTCAAAGCTATGGTTTTTCCAGTAGTCATATATGGATGTGAGAGTTGGGCTATAAAGAAAGCTGAGTGCCGAAGAATTGATGAATTTTGAACTTTAGTGTTGGAGAAGACTCTTGAGAGTCCCTTGGACTATAAGGAGATCCAACCAGTCAATCCTAAAGGAAATCAGTCCTGAATATTCATTGGAAGGACTGATGCTGAAGCTGAAACTCCAATACTTTGGCCACCTGATGTGAAGAACTGACTCATTTGTAAAGACCCTGATGCTGGGAAAGACTGAAGGCAGGAGGAGAAGGGGACGACAGAGGATGAGATGGTTGGATGGTATCACCAACTCAATGAACGTGAGTTTGAGCAAGCTTCAGGAGCTGGTGATGGACAGGGAAGCCTGGCGTGCTTCAGTCCATGGAGTTGCAAAGAGTCAGACACAATTAAGCAACTGAACTGAACTGAACAGGATAGGAAGCTGAATCGGACCAAGGTCAGTCAGTGAAGTGGGTCTTACAGCAAACATTTAGGTATTTCTAAGCATCTCAGGATTCAAAACCAAGTTCATGCTCTCTTCCCCAAGTTTGGTTCTCCTCTAGTATTCATTGTTTGAGTGAATTCAGGTGGTTTTATAGCCCCAAAATGTGAAGCAGCCTGAGATCCACCTTTCCCACCATCAATACCCAACTCAAGACATGCCCCGACTAACTCTCAAATCTAGCCAAGTCTCTCTATTTCATCCTAAACCTAACCACATCATCTCGTCCCTGGACCACATATGGCATTAACCTCCTGACACATCATCTCCCCGCCTCTGCTCAGGGTCCTCACCCCACCTCCCTGCCCTGTTCCCAGGTTGCAGCCAGGCTGACCTCTGAGATGATAAAAACTTTGATGTCACCTATAGATAGAGTCCAGTACAGTCCACTGCTCAGGCCTCCAGCTCTCTACTCTGCAGCCTCAGACATTCTTGGTTCCTCAAAAGCACAGATCCCCATCTTGTGCACTAAAAACCTGTGTTGCATCACATCCCCAGGAAGGTGAGAAGCATCAGCCTCCCACCTCCCCCAGCCCCACACAGAATTCTCCGGGTAACTTCTTCAGCCTTACCAGGAGGTGCCACCTCCAAAACTACACCAGTGACTTTGCCAAAGCACCTCATGGCACCTCAGAACTTTGCTTCCAAGGACTAATGACACACAAATGCATGTCCATAGTGAGTTTCACTATTTAATTCTTTATTAACCCCGCAATTGATGAGACATAAATTCCAAGCAGGAAGGACTTCTCTGCATTGCTTACCTGCCATTGTACACACACACCTAGCCTGTGCCAGGCTTCAAGTAGACACTCAGTTACTTTGTGGAGTAAGTAACTGGATGAATAAATTCAAATTTGAACCCAAATATCTAACAGAAAACAAGAAAGGTTTTTCTTCTCAACTGATTTTAGTCTTAACTAGATCCTATCAATCTATTGCTTTTTACATTTGTTAAAGTACATTTTGGCTTTGTTTGCTTTTTTCTAGAACTAAGGCAATATTTCCAAAATGTGGCCTGCTTTCAGGTGCATAGGGGCATTTACTAAAGATATTGATATTTCAGGCTCTAGACAAAATCACTTTTCAGTTCAGTTCAGTCACTCAGTCGTGTCCAACTCTTTGTGACCCCATGAAGCACAGCATGCCGGGACCCCCTGTCCATCACCAACTCCCAGAGTTTACCCAAACTCATGTCCATTGAGTCGGTGATGCCATCTAACCATCTTATCCTCTGTCATCCCCTTCTCCTCCTGCCTTCAATCTTTCCCAACATCAGGGTCTTTTCAATTGAGTCAGCTCTTCATATCAGGTGGCCAAACTATTTGAGTTTCAGCTTCAACATCAATCCTTCCAATGAACACCCAGGACTGATTTCATTTAGGATTGACTGGTTGCATCTCTTTACAGTCCAAGGGACTCTCAAGAGTCTTCTCCAACCCCACAGTTCAAAAGCATCAATTCTTTGGCGTTCAGTTTTCTTTATATTTCAGCTCTCACATCCATACATGACTACCGGAAAAATCATAGCTTTGACAAGATGGAAAATAGTTGACAAATAATGTCTCTGCTTTTTAATATGCTACCTAGGTTGGTCATAACTTTCCTTCCAAGGAGTAAGTGTCTTTTAATTTCATGGCTGCAATCACCATCTGCAGGGATTTTGGAGCCCAAAAAAATGAAGTCTGACACTGTTTCCCCATCTATTTCCCATGAAGTGATGGGACCAGATGGCATGATCTTAGTTTCCTAAATGTTGAGTTTTAAGCCAACTCTTTCACTCTCCTCTTTCACTTTCATCAAGAGGCTCTTTAGTTGTTGTTCAGTTTCTGCCATAAGGGTGGTGTTATCTGCATATCTGTTATCTGCATATCTGAGGTTATTGATATTTCTCCCCACAATCTTGATTCAAGCTTGTGCTTCATCCAGCCCAGCGTTTCTCATGACGCACTCTGTATATAAGTTAAATAAACAGGGTGACAATATACAGCCTTGATGTACTCCATTTCCTATTTGGAACCAGTCTGTTGTTCCATGTCCAGTTCTAAATATTGCTTCCTGACCTGCATATAGGTTTCTCAAAAGGCAGGTCAGGTGGTCTGGTATTCCCATCTCTCAGAATTTTTAACAGAATTTTTATTGTGATCCACACAGTCAAAGGCTTTGGCATAGTCAATAAAATAAAAATAGATGTTTTTCTGGAACTCTCTTGCTTTTTCAATGACCCAATGGATGTTGGCAATTTGATTTCGAGTTCCTATGCCTTTTCTAAAACCAGCTTGAACATCTGGAAGTTCATGGTTCATGTATTGCTGAAAACTGGCTTGGAGAATTTTGACCATTACTTTACTAGCGTGTGAGATGAATGCAATTGTGTGGTAGTTTGAGCATTATTTGATATTGCCTTTCTTTGGGATTGGTATGAAAACTGACCTTTTCCAGTCCCGTGGCCACTGCTGAGTTTTCCAAATTCTCTGACATATTGAGTGCAGCACTTTCACAGCATCATCTTTCAGGATTTGAAATAGCTCAACTAGAATTCCATCACCTCCACTAGCTTTGTTCATACTGATACTTCCTAAGGCCCACTTGACTTCACATTCCAGGATGTCTGGCTCTAGGTGAGTGATCATACTATCATGATTATCTGGGTCATGAGATCTTTTTTGTATAGTTGTTCTGTGTATTCTTGCCACCTCTTCTTAATATCTTCTGCTTCTGTTAGGTCCATACCATTTCTGTCCTTCATTGAGGCCATCTTAGCATGAAATATTCCCTTGGTATCTCTAATTTTCTTGAAGTTATCTCTGGTCTTTGTTATTTATAGTTTTCCCCTATTTCTTTGCATTGATCACTGAGGAAGGCTTTCTTATCTCTCCTTGCTATTCTTTGGAACTCTGCATTCAAATGGGTATATATTTCCTTTTCTCCTTTGATTTTTGCCTTTCTTCCTTTCACAGCTATTTGTAAGGTTTCCTCAGACAGCCATTTTGCTTTTTTGCAAGTCTTTGTCTTGGGGATGGTCTTGATCCCTGTCTCCTGTACAATGTCATGAACCTCTGTCCATAGTTCTGACAGAATGTGGTCCACTGGAGAAGGTAATGGCAAACCACTTCAGTATTCTTGCCTTGAGAACCCCATGAACAGTATTCAAAAGGCAAAAAGATAGGACACTGAAAGATGAACTCCCCAAGGTCAGTAGGTGCCCAATATGCTACTGGAGAGATCAGTGGAGAAATAACTCCGGAAAGAATGAAGGGATGGAGCCAAAGTAAAACCAACACCCAGTTGTGGATGTGACTGGTGATAAAAGCAAGGTCTGATGCTATAAAGAGGAATATTGCATAGGAACCTGGAATGTTAGCTCCATGAATCAAGGCAAATTGGAAGTGGTCAAACAGGAGATGGCAAGACTGAATGTCGACATTCTAGGAATCAACAAACTAAGATGGACTGGAATGGGTGAATTTAACTCAGATGACCATTATATCTACTACTGTGGGCAGGAATCCCTTAGAAGAAATGGAGTAGCCATCATGGTCAACAAGAGAGTCCGAAATGCAGTACTTGGATGCAATCTCAAAAATGACAGAATGATCTCTGTTTGTTTCCAAGGCAAACCATTCAATATCACAGTAATCCAAGTCTATGCCCCAACCAGTAATGCTGAAGAAGCTGAAATTGAATGGTTCTGTGGAGACCTACAAGACCTTTTAGAACTAACACCCAAAAAAGACGTCCTTTTCATTATAGAGGACTGGAATGCAAAAGTAGGAAGTCAAGAAATACCTGGAGTAACAGGCAAATTTGGCCTTGGAGTACAGAATGAAGCATGGCAAAGGCTAATAGAGTTTTGCCAAAAGAATGCACTGGTCATAGCAAACACCCTCTTCCAACAACACAAGAGAAGACTCTACACATGGACATCACCAGATGGTCAACACCAAAATCAAATTGATTATATTCTTTGCAGCCAAAGATGGAGAAGCTCTATACAGTCAGCAAAAACAAGACTGGGAGCTGACTGTGGCTCAGATCATGAAATTCTTATTGCCAAATTCAGACTTAAGTTGAAGAAAGTGGGGAAAACCACTAGACCATTCACATCACTTTTGATTCTACCCAAATCAAAAGTGCTTCCTTCATCAGAAGACAAAGCAGCTTGACCAAGAAAATGTATCAGCCCCAGAAAAGTCAAAGCTTTCCCCAGGTCATAATTTTAATATTACTGCATACATCTACATGAAAGAAATTTCATGCCTTGGACAGTTTAACTGAATTTTGGTGGGAAAGAAATAAAAAATCCTAGTGAATCAGAAACTCCAAAGTATGATTATGTAGGTTTAAAGAGCCTGATGCTCGATAAGGTCAATGCAGGAGGAGAAGGGGACAACAGATGAGATGGTTGGATGGCATCACCAAGTCAATGGACATGAGTTTGAGTAGGCTTCGGGAGTTGGTGATGGACAAGGAGGCCTGCTGTGCTGTAGTCCATGGGGTTGCAAAGAGTCAGACACAACTGAGCAACTGAATTGAACTGAACTGAACTAGGTGATTCTGATGAACTAGACAACTATGTATTTTAAAGGGTTGCAGAAACTATATGTGCTGAAGAAGCATCTAATATCTAAATGAAAGTCTTACACCAATTACTTCAACCCACCAGGAAGCAAGGGCTTCCCTGGTGGCTCAGAGGGTAAAGTGTCTGCCTGCAATGCGGGAGACCTGGGTTCAATCCCTGGGTTGGGCAGATCCCCTGGAGAAGGAAATGGCAACCCACTCCAGTACTCTTGCCTGGAAAACTGCATGGACAGAAAAGCCTGGTAGGCTACAGTCCATGGGGTCACAAAGAGTCAGACATGCCTGAGCGACTTCACTTCACTTCACCAGGAAGCAGTTTCCCATGCTAACACCTACTCTTCTCACCACACTTATTCTCAGCCATTGATCCCATCTTTACTGAAAATAGCTACTGCTGACAGATCTCTAAATTCCTAGACTAACTTCCTGCCAGACATCTTGTATACACAAGGGAAATTTTAGGTTTTCTGCCCAGATCACAAGTGCTTCCTTCATCAGAACATGAAGCAGCCTGACAAAGAAAATTTGTCAGCCCCAGAAAATTCAAAGTTCTCCCCAGGTCATAATTTTAGTATTACTGCACACACCTACATGGGAAGAGATTTCAATCCTCGCACAGTTCAATTGCACTTTGGTGGGAAACGAATAAAAACCCTACCCAAATATTTGAGCACAATTTCCTGAAAACCTCCTGCAGGACCCCTTTCATGTCACAGTTCTTGGTGTATCACATAATCTAACAAAGAATCAGAGTTATTACTTTTTCCACTACAACGATACTTAATGGTTAGGCATTTGCAAGAGCCCAGACATGATGAAGCTGGAATTTTTCTTCAGTTAAATATTTTCTGAGCATCTGCTATTTGAGAGGACTACAAAGATGAATGAGGCACTATATCTGCCCTTTAGGTAAGTCTGGAGCTCAGGGAGGGAAAGGAATCCATTTACCCCTGGCTTAGTAAGGACAAAGTCACATCCAAGAGCTCAAAGGAGGAGATAGGGATTCAAGAGGGTGTGATGGTTACTTTTATGTTAATTTAGGTAAACCACAGTCCCCAGACACTTGTTCAAACATGTATTACAGTGAAAGTATTTTTCAGATGAGATGGACACTTAAATAAATAGACTCTCAGTAAAGCATAGAGCAGATAATCCTCAATAATGTAGGTGGGTCACATCCAATTAGTTAAAGGCCTTAAGAAAAATTAGACTAATATCAACAATAATAAAACCACAGCCGCACAACACACACGTGAAGCTTCCATCTTGAACAAATTACCGTGTCACTCATTACATCACTACAGTCCAAGGATATTCCTAAATGTCTTATTTCAAGTCGTGAAAGATATAAAAAAGAAATTTTGTAAACTGCATGGACCATCCCTTATCAGTGTTGCTAGAAGTCCCATCTTATGAAAGAATGATAAACTCAGGGAATCAGAAATGACCCAGTATGACTGATCTATTTTATGGGTAATAGTTTTTTTATAGTATAGAAGCCTCATCACACACACAAATCTCATTTGAGTCAGCACAGGAGATGCAGTCTGCTTCCTTCCTTCTCTTGCTTTTAGTCACTTTAATTGCCCTGCAGGCATCGCTGCACATAGAGCCTGTGTGACTGCTATTGATACTACTGCTCCTAAATGAGCAGGGATCCTACGTTCTTTGTGATGCATTCTACCTAAGGAGTATGTGAGACAGTTTGGAATGACTGACAGAGTTGACACTGAAAGAGGTAAATCTTGCCTAACTGGAACACAGTGACACCACCAACAGGAGGCGATTTACAAAGAATCCACCTGCGATGGAAAAGTTATCTGTCCCCAAACCTTGATTCTTCGGATGCTGACAATGGCCTCTGACACCTTCTCGACGGCCATGGGCAAGTACAGGGTATTTGAAAACCGCAGAGCCTCGAACAGTGTCACCACTACAAACACTTGGCTGGCTGTGATCCGGTTGTCAAGGAGCTCATTGATGATGAAGGTGACAAAAATCATAATTTTGCTGACAGTGAAAAATGATGCCAAATTCATTCCTCTAAGGTAGGAACTTTTCAGAATCTTGGAAATTTCCTTCCTAGAAAGGACAGTAGGAAATAGCATTTTTAAGAACCATTGACATCCAACGCATGAATTCAAGTGCCCTTTGTGAGTGGCCCCTTTTTAGGGAGTGGACACAGATTAAGGGAAACCATCAATCATGTCATGGAGACACTGAGTGCACAACTAGGACTCTGCTCCGAACCAAGGACAACGCACTTCATCACCACTTCATTTTTCCAACTAAATGAGCCTTAATGTCACACTTTAAAAAAAATTGGGCTCAATCTGACAGGATTTAAACATACATTCAACAAGCATTCACAACCACATGTCCTATGCTAGGCTCCTCATTGATAACAGAAAAAAAATGCCCACCCCAACCAGGACCTCATGAGCTTGGAGAGAAAAATAATAATAAACCCCAGGACTTCCCTGATGGTCCTGTGGATAAAAATTGGGCTTCCAATGCAGCAGACACAGGCTCAGTCTCTGGTCTGGAAGATTCCACATGCTGCAGAGCAACTAAGCCTGTGCACCACAACTACTGAGCCCAAGTCCTAGAGCCCGTGTACTATGCAACTACTGAAGCCTGTGCTCCTAGAACCTGTTCTCTGCAACAAGAGAAACCACCCCAATTAGAAGCCCAAGTACAGCAATGAAAAAGTAGCCCCCGCCCACCACAACTAAAGAAATCCTGTGTGCAGCAATGAAGACCCAGCACAATAAAAACTAAATGAATAAAGAAATAAAAAAGATGTAGTATGATATGTGTGTACATTTTTTAAAAAGAATAAACACAAAATTTGTGAGACACGAAGACATTACACAGAGGCAGCCAGCACATCCCCACAGGAGCACAGAGCAGAGTCATGTAACCCAGAGCAGTAGAGATGGGACAAGTCACACACATGCGGACCCTGAGAAGATGAGTGGGAGTCAGTTAGGGCTGGCAGAGAGCAGAGAAGAAGGAAGATGAGAGTGTATTTCCAGAAGAGGGCGGGGCCCCCACAAAGATGAAAAGAGAGGGGTGACAGGATACTGTCAGAGAATTCTAAGTACCCTGTGCTTGAGTATAAACACTCATCAGATATTTAAATGAAATGTTTTTTAAAAATCTACAAACATAAAGCAAAGACAAAGGAATAGTATTTTCATGGCTCTGTTTGGAATGAGTAATACTGATTTATAATGTTTGACCTGATACAGATACACTCAATCTCTATAACCTCCCAATTTATGCTACATTAACATATATTATTGCTTTAGTTTAAATATCATCTCAAACACTAACATCTTAGAATCATTGCTTATTTGGAATTTGCAGTATTAAGAAGTATTTGAAATTTTATTTCTGTATAAGTAAGAAGCATATGTATTTCAAGAAGATGGTAAATGAAAGAGCAGCTTAAAATGACATCTCTACTATTCTCTTTAACCCTCCTGCCACATATGGGGGATGGAGGGGTAGTATTTAAATTTACCTTAATGTGAAATCTTGGTAAGACTTCTAAACCATTTAGTAAAAATAGGAAATAAAACAGTACAAACATATACTGTGATATTAAAAAAAGAAAGAAAGAAAGAAAGAAAAAACTTACCTTCTCAGTCTGGAAATAAGGTCTATAAATGATTGTTCCCAAGCATTCATTTTTACTGTTTTGATGCCAGTTATAACTTCACTCATGGTACTGATCCTGTCATCTGTGAGAGCTGCGGTCTTACTCCTGAGGGGACAGACGTGAGAGATGAGCCTTAGTGATCACAGCCTAACTGTCTGTGACAGCAACAGTGGGCACAGGGAGGGGTCAGTGATCAAATTATTTTCTTTTTTTTTTTTCTTTTCATTTTATTTTATTTAGTTGGAGGCTACTTACTTCACAACATGGCAGATGGGTTTTGTCAACATTGACATGAGTCAGCCATGGATTTTACATTGTATTCCCCATCCCGATCCCCCTCCCAACCTCCCTCTCCACCCGATCTCTGGGGTCTTCCAGTGCACCAAGCCCAAGCACTTGTCTCATGCATCCAACCTGGGCTGGTGATCTATTTCACCATAGATAATATACATGTTTCGATGCTGTTCTCAAGAAACATCCCACCCTCGCCTTCTCCCACAGAGTCCAAAAAGTCTGTTCTGTACATCTGTGTCTCTTTTTCTGTTTTGCATATAGGGTTATCATTACCATCTTTCTAAATTCCATATATATGTGTTAGTATGCTGTAATGTTCTTTATCTTTCTGGCTTACTTCACTCTGTATAATGGGCTCCAGTTTCATCCATCTCATTAGAACTGACTCAAATGAATTCTTTTTAATGGCTGAGTAATATTCCATGGTGAGCTGACAACACAGGCAAGTCCTACTCAAAGTACAAATTGAGAAAAACCTCAATTAGGAAGTCAACCATTCAGTACAATTCAAGAAGTAACTTGGAGAACTTGCCATATCAGCTAAGGAAGACCTGAAATGAGTCAGATACAAACCATCTTCCCAAGGAGGTTGTGCTTGGGCAGAGAAGGCAGAAAGGGATGTACCAGGAAGACAGTGTCTATGATGTAAAAATATAGGAGTAAAATTCTGGGGAGCTGAAAAGATGGGGCTGTTAATTCTACTGGGAAAAGAGAGTGAGAAAATCTTTAGAGACCTGGTAGCATTGGAACAGAGCCTTGAAAGATAAGGAACATCTCTCCATAGCAAAGACAGGAAAGGAAATTTCAAATAGACAAAAATATCACATGTAAAGTCACACATAAAAAGAAAAAAGGAAATAAATCTTCAAACAGCACAATACCTCCATCACCTGACAACCTGGACAATGACCCACCTCCAACCCTCTGGGACCTGCTTCAGGTCTATCTCATCACCATTAGGCCTTTCATCACCAGTCACTGCTCTATCACATATGCTGCTTGGACTGTGCAGTTTTATACAGACATAATTAAGGTCAATCTTGCCCTTGGGGTGCCTATAACTTAATGGGAAAATTGAAATAAAACAAGACATGAATATACTACCTGAAAGTGGCTCTAAAACAAGCTTAACAAAAATAGATGCAGCTAGAAATGGGTGTGTAAAATTATTACTCTTTTTCAGTTCACTTCAGTTGCTCAGGTCTGTCCGACTCTTTGCGACCCCATGAATCGTAGTACGCCAGGCCTCCCTGTCCATCACCAACTCCCAGAGTTTACTCAAACCCATGTCCATTGAGTCGGTGATGCCACCCAATCCTCTCATCCTCTGTCATCCCTTTCTCCTCCTGCCCCCAATCCCTCCCAGCATCAGGGTCTTTTCAAATGAGTCAGCTCTTTGCATCAGGTGGCCAAAGTATTGGAGTTTCAGCTTCAGCATCACTCCCAACACCCAAGACTGATCTCCTTTAGGATGGACTGGTTGGATCTCCTTGCAGTCCAAGGGACTCTCAAGAGTCTTCTCCAACACCGCAGTTCAAAAGCATCAATTCTTTGGCACTCAGCTTTCTTCACAGTCCAACTCTCACATCCATACATGACCACTGGAAAAACTATAACCTTGACTAGAAGGACCTTTGTTGACAAAGTAATGTCTCTGCTTTTTAATATGCTATCTAGGTTAGTCATAACATTCCTTCCAAGGAGTAAGCGTCTTTTAACTTCATGGCTGCAATCACCATCTGCAGGGATTTTGGAGCCCCAAAAAAAAGTCTGACACTGTTTCCACTGTTTCTTCATCTATTTGCCATGAAGTGATGGGACCAGATGCCATGATCTTAGTTTTCTGAATGTTGAGGTTTAAGCCAAATTTTTCACGCTCCTCTTTCACTTTCATCAAGAGGCTTTTAAGTTCCTTCTCACTTTCTGCCATAAGAGTGGTATCATCTGCATATCTGAGGTTATTGATATTTCTCCCAGCAATCTTGATTCCAGCTTGTGCTTCATCCAGCCCAGCGTTTCTCATGATGTATTCTGCATATAAGTTAAACAAGCAGGGTGACAATATACAGCCTTGACGTACTACTTTTCCTATTTGGAACCAGTCTCTTGTTCCATGTCCAGTTCTAAATGTTGCTTCCTGACCTGCATATAGGTTTCCCAAGAGGCAGGTCAGGTGGTCTGGTCCCATTCTTTCAGAATTTTCCACAGTTTATTGTAATCCACACAGTCAAAGGCCTTGGCATAGTCAATAAAGCAGAAATAGATGTTTTTCTGGAATTCTCTTGCTTTTTCAATGATCCAACAGATGTTGGCAATTTGATTTCGAGTTCCTATGCCTTTTCTAAAACAAGCTTGAACATCTGGAAGCTCACAGTTCATGTATTGCTGAAGTCTGGCTTGGAGAATTTTGAGCATTACTTTACTAGCGTGTGAGATGAGTGCAATTGTGTGGCAGTTTGAGCATTCTTTGGAATTGCCTTTCTTAGGGATTGGAATGAAAACTGACCTTTTCCAGTCCTGTGGCCACTGCTGAGTATTCCAAATTTGCTGACATACTGAGTGCAGCACTTTCACAGCATCATCTTTTAGGATTTGAAATAGCTCAACTAGAATTCCATCACCTCCACTAGCTTTGTTTGTAGTGATGCTTTCTAAGGCCCATTTGACTTCACTTTCCAGGATGTCTGGCTCTAGGTGAGTGATCACACCATCGTGATTATCTGGGTCATGAAGTTCTTTTTTGTACAATTCTTCTGTGTATTCTTGCCACCTCTTCTTAATGTCTTCTGCTTCTGTTAGGTCCATACCATTTCTGTCCTTTATTGAACCCATCTTTGCATGGAATGTTCCCTTGGTATCTCTAATTTTCTTGAGGAGATCTCTAGTCTTTCCCATTCTATTGTTTTCCTCTATTTCTTTGCATTGATCACTGAGGAAGGCTTTCTTATCTCTCCTTGCTATTCTTTGGAACTCTGCATTCCAATGGGAATATCTTTCCTTTTCTCCTTTGCTTTTCACTTCTCTTCTTTTCACAGCTATTTGTAAGGCCTTCTCAGACAACCATTTTGCCTTTTTGCAATTATTTTCCATGGGGATGGTCTTGATCCCTGTCTCCTGTACAATGTCATAAACCTCTGTCCATAGTTCATCAGGCACTCTGTCTATCAGATCTAGTCCCTTAAATCTATTTCTCACTTCCACTGTATAGTCATAAGGGGTTTGATTTAGGTCATACCTGAATGGTCTAGTGGTTTTCCCTACTTTCTTCAATTTAAGTCTGAATTTGGCAATGAGGACTTCATATTCTGAGCCACAGTCAGCTCCCGGTCTTGTTTTTGCTGACTGTATAGAGCTTCTCCATCTTTGGCTGCAAAGAATATAATCAATCTGATTTTGGTGTTGATCCTCTGCTGATGTCCATTTGTAGAGTCTTCTCTAGTGTTGTTGGAAGAGGGTGTTTGCTATGACCAGTGCATTCTTTTGGCAAAACTCTATTAGCCTTTGCCATGCTTCATTCTGTACTCCAAGGCCAAATTTGCCTGTTACTCCAGGTATTTCTTGACTTCCTACTTTTGCATTCCAATCCCCTATAATGAAAAGGACGTCTTTTTTGGGTGTTAGTTCTAAAAGGTCTTGTAGGTCTTCATAGAACTTTTCAACTTCAGATTCTTCAGCATTACTGGTTGGGGCATAGACTTGGATTACTCTGATATTGAATGGTTTGCCTTGGAAACAAACAGAGGTCATTCTGTCATTTTTGAGATTGCATCCAAGTACTGCATTTCAGACTCTTTTGTTGACCATGATGGCTACTCCATTTCTTCTAAGGGATTCCTGCCCACAGTAGTAGATATAATGGTCATCTGAGTTAAATTCACCGATTCCTGTCCATTTTAGTTTGCTGATTCCTAGAATGTCGACATTCACTCTTGTCATCTCCTGTTTGACCACTTCCAATTTGTCTTGATTCATGGACCTAACATTCCAGGTACCCATGCAATATTGCTCTTTACAGCATCAGACCTTGCTTTTATCACCAGTTACATCCACAACTGGGTATTGTTTTTGCTTTGGCTCCATCCCTTCATTCTTTCTGGCCATGCCATGTGGGGCCACCCAAAATGACCTGTCATGGTGGAGAGGTCTGACAGAACATGATCCACTGGAGAAGGGAATGGCAGAGCACTTCAGTATTCTTGCTTTGAGAACCCCATGAACAGTATGAAAAGGCAAAATGATAGGATAGTGAAAGAGGAACTCCCCAGGTCAGTAGATTACCAATATGCTACTGGAGATCAGTGGAGAAATAACTCCAGAAAGAATGAAGGGATGGAGCCAAAGCAAAAACAGTTACTCTTTTTAATAATGTTTAAATAACTTGGATATTGGTAAATCCTTCTTAAGAAATCTCTACTTATTTGGGTACAGTGTCAGGAGGAGCCAGTGAATGCCATCACCTTTTCTATTTAGAGATCAGCCTTCAGCTTAAGGCTGGAGCCTCCACTGGCTAAGCCTGAAGGGTCTATGACCCATGCAAAGAAGAGACTAGAGAAGGCATTGATTTTGTTTTTGAACAGAAACATCAACTTCATTGGCAGACTGTGGATGTTACCAAGCACATATTACCTATTTTTTAAACCAGTGTTTCTCTTACCGGAGTGATGAAAACAACTTCCCGAAGTAGTTTTGCAAAAGCAGAAGAATAATGAGAACCGCCATCCCAGCAAGACACGACATTCCTATTTCCATCCAGAGCAGGGCAGTCACTGCGAGAGCTTGCAGTGGTCCCACCCACAGATAGTGCAAGAACGTCGTTACCTTGAAAGAAAAAGACAAAGCCTCCTTGGGACTGTATACATTCAAACTCAGTAAAGACACAGTGTAGAAACAATCTGCTCTGAAAGAACAGACAGGAACCTAAATAGGGGTATCTCAGTGGGTTTTAAACCTGCTAAAGCAGAGACCTGTATCCACCCCAGATGACGCTGTTCCTGGCAGCACAGGGCCAGCTTCAGGGACATCCAGGGAGAACCCGACCAGCAGCACTGAAGGAAGATGTTGATTTTGTCTACACCACAGATGAGCTCAGGGCATCTGCAACCTCTCACTGCACTCTATATTCCGCCCCCATCTCACTCTAGCACCCAAGAAAACCTTATATTATGGTAAGTACCACACTCTCCAGTAATTATTTGTCTACTAACCTCCCTAATGGGCTGTGGTTTCTCCACAGCAAAAACTAAATCATCTTCAACCCTAAAACTGAGTAGCGGCCTTACTTCATGTTTGATGAATGAATAACTGAAAGAGAAGTGTCTAGTGCAACACAGACCTGACCAACAGCTACAAGGCCCTGGATACTGTGATCTATTCATAAAGTCAGTGGAAAAAGAGTGAGGGGACAGAAGAGAGTAGGTTGTGTCTGGCTGAGCGTCACCCACTTGGCATTATTCCTCGCAGGCTCCCTATGCAGCAGGCACTGAACAGGGCACAGGGGAAAGAACAACCCCTGCCCACCAGGCCTTCAGCAGCCAGAGGAGGAGGGAGACAGCTCAGGCAGCAACACTGACTCTACGTGCCAAGAAGGGCCATGCCAGGAGGACCGCTAGGGACACTCACTGAGCCGGGCAAGAACACTGCTGCCTGTCTGTTACTAGAAAAACAAATCCCTCATCTACAGGACAACCCACAATATTACATCTAAGTTGCACACAGAGGAAATGAGAGTTAGATAAAGAGAGGACTTAAGTCCTCAACAGAACCCTGGCCGACACCAAACGCTGGCACCTGGCATCCCAATGAGCTGAACCCAGTGAGAAGGGCGGGACATGGAAGAGGATCCCAGGGGCAGCTTACCTGGTCAAACCTGCTCACATCGTTGGACAGCAGGTTGACTATCTGGCCTGTGGTGGTCTTCCCCATGGCCGAGCTACTCAGGCGAAGGGCCTGAAATGAGAAAGGGAGACAGAGAACTGGATTCCTAAGGTGATACCAAGTCATCTTAGAACATAACACAATGGAGCTTGTGTTCCTGGGGTCCTGAGTGGTGTCAGGATGGCAGCAGGGCTCAAGGGACCCTCCTTCATCCTTCCTCTCCTCAGTGTGGCAGCAACCTCGGCCACAAGGACGGCAAAGGGAGGAGCAGGAGGAGGAAGCAAATCCCACACCCAGTTCCTCAGTGAACTTGGACCTGCCTGAAGTGTAAAGGGTGTAGACTTAGACTTAGGGGTCAACTAAAGTAATTTTGAGGCAAATTAGATGAGAATAGAGAGACTGCATTAAGGAAACAAAATAAGAGACTTGGACTACAAATCTGGAATCAATCATTAATTCTGTGGATGATGTCATTTTAACACTTTTGGTTTAGCTTCTTCTACATTCTGAAGAGGATGAAAGAGAATCTTCATTCCCTTTCATTCTGAAATGAGTATAATGCTCAAAACACTATTCCTGTGAGGAATCTCTGCTCTTAATGCCAGTCTTCTGAATTCAAAAAACACATCCTGTGTTTCACAGTCCCTTTATTTGGCAAAAAAAAAAAAAAACCTCTGAAAAATGCCCTAGAAATCTGAGGAACCTGAACAGACACCATGAGTTGTTTCAACAAACCATCAAGTGGAGGCTCTGATCCAAACAAAATGTCCTGGTTCATAAAATCTTCTTGTTTAGTCCTTGAGTTAAACAGAAAACTCAGCAATCAAGTATGAATGTAAAACAGTATAGCTGTGATGGAAGAGAGTATAGCAGTTCCTCAAAAAAGTAAACATAAAATAAGCATCTAGTACAGCAAGACCACTTTTGCGGATGTACTCAAAAGAACTGAACACACAAACTTGATCTTTTTGCACACCTGTGTGCAAATGTTCACAATAGCCAAAAGGTGGAAATAATCCAAAAATTCACTGACAGATGAATGGATACAAACAATGTTGTATAGACCTATAATGGAATATTATTCAGCCTTAAAAAGAAATTAAATTCTGGCACCAGCTTCAACATAGATGAACCTTGAAGACATTCTGCTACATGACATAAACTAGACATAAAATGACAAACATTGTGTGATTCCACTTATATACAGCACCTAGAGTAGTCACATTCAGAGAGAGAAGCAGCAGAATGGTGATGGGTGAGAGGTGGGAAGTTCTGGCTATGGACAGTGGTGACGGCTGCAAAGCAATGTGAAAGTACCTGATGTGAATAAACAGTGTACTTAAAAAGAGTTAAGATAGTAAATGTTATATTGTGTATATTTTGCCACAATTTAAAAAATCAATGATAAAAAAACAAAAGTAATTTTACCAAAGCTGTGGAAATGTGAATAAAGGGCAATTCATTTTACATACGATACCTCCTGAAAGATCATTCCAAGTTCAGCTGAAAAGAGCACTAAAATGCTGAATGGGGCATTTTAGAAAGCTGCAGATGTGCAGCCTTAGAGAACTCCTGGAGATGTGCCCCAGCCTTGAACCAACGGTGCAGACAAATTACGACTATGAGCTTAGTAGCCATTCCATTTCTAACACCCAGTGTGATTTCTTCCTAGGACCAGGGATTAGAAGTTGAATAAGAACCACAAATGTTCAGAGCTGCTCTGTATTACCAGATTTGCCCCAAGGAATCAGCCCACCTGTAACCTGTAAAAAAAGAAGTGTTTTATTTCTGCACCTCAGCAGGATTCTGGATACAAGGCTGGTCCTAGTGCTAACTCACTTCAGTCGTGTCCGACTCTTCGCAACCCTGTGGACTGTAGGCCGCCAGGTTCCTTTGTCCATGGGACTCTCCAGGTAAGAATACTGGAGTGAGCTGCCATTTCCTTCTCCAGGGGATCTTCCTGACCCAGGAATTGAACCCAGGTCTCCTTCATTTCAGGCAGATTCTTTAACATCTGAGCTACCAGGGATGCCCTAGATGCAGGGCTAGGCACAAGGAAATTTGTCTTTCCCACATTTCTTGAATTTTAGATTAAGTCTATGGCTTAACCTCTAAAATTCCTGACTTTATAAAGGGACAGCTCTTTCTGGTATGATCAAACCAGCAAATGAACACCTTTGGGAGAAATTTACATTCACACAAGCATACATGCCAGGTCAGATCAGATTTCCCAAAGGTGATGTTCCAAAGTGTTAGCTGGAAAGAAGAAAAACAGGTGGACTATGGCTCACCTGTACAGAGAAGAGTAAGCTTTGACTGAACCATCACCTCACACCTAACTTAAAGTTTTCACAGTATAGTTCTGGTGAATGTCATGCATATTCATGGGAGCTAAGCATGATCTAGGAAGACAAACACAATTTGTGGGGAAATCTAAGTATTTATCTGCTAAATGGCAAACTGTGAAAGAGAATAGGGCTTCCCTGGTGGCTCTGTGGTTAAAAATCTACCTCTCCTGGAGGAGGAAATGGCAACGCACTCTTATATTCTTGGCTGGGAACGTCCATAGACAGAGGAGCCTGGCGGGATACAGTTCATGGGGTCACAGAGCACAACTTAGCAACTGAGCAAGCACGCACATACACAAGATGACGATGGAGGACAAAGAAGACCCCTGACTAGAGTGTACGGGCACCGCTGCCATTTCCGCATCACCCAAGAGGAAACCTGCTCACGTGCAATAGCCAAACACAGACTGTGAGATGTCAGGGCCCTGGATTCACACAGCCCTGACATTAATAAGACTCTGCTCAAGGAAAGAAGACAAGACACCTTACAGTTTGCAAAGAAAAGCATTCCTAAGAAACAGAATCTCTAGATAAGTAGCAACCAGGTAAAAGAAGCAACTTTTATTTAAATTGTTTGGCTTAGTTTTCAATAAGGATTTTTTTAAATAAAAATTATATCTATTTAAGGTACGCAACATGATGTTTTGTTAAAAATACACATTGGGAAACAATTTCTGTAGTAAAACCAATTAACATATTCATCATCTCATGTAGTTATCATTTTGTGTATATGAGATGAGATCACTAAGATCCACTCTCTCAGCAACTTTCAAGTATACAATACAGTTAGGTAAAGATTTGGAAAAAAAGCAAACAATCCAGAGCAACAATAGATACCCAGGAACAAGTTTATACGGTGCCGGGGTCCAGCCCCAGCAGGATCCAGGGGAACCCTCAGGATGAACGGCGTCGGCGAATGAGAGAGAGAGAGAGAGACCAGACCAGGATATGCGGCAGAGTCTGGCAGTTGCTTTATTTTTCACCATCGCCTTTATACCCTAAGTTGGTACATTTCTAAGGGTCAGATAAGCACACAGACTTAGTTTAACATTATATCAGCTTGTCCTTCTCGAAACCAGGTGTGCTCTGTATATTTTTGTTTATGAGAGTCTTTTCCCATAGATTTTTTGTACATTATCTTCTGGCCTTGAGGTTAGCAGAAAACAGAAAATTGTCAGTCTCATGGTACAGCAAGTCGCAACATAATAGAAATACAATCCTGTTAACATAAAAGTCAGTCTTTTTGCAGAAGTTCTCAGCTAAATTTATCTAAAAAGTTTAGCACACAAAGACTCTGCGGCTCCGGTGAGGCAGCCCCTGTTTAGCACTCCTGGTTAAAATTAACAATTATCTTATTGTTTTTACACTAGGGCTAAACTCTTATTTTACTAGATCTCCAACTATATTAACAATAATTTCCACTGCACAACTTCAGACATTAACATCAATCAAATGTTGATCTAATAACTGCTTTTAAAACAATATTTTTTGTATTTTCTAATAGGGCTTCTTCACCCCCCAAAGGGCTCTGTGCCTATTAGGGTCTTTTTTTATGGTTAACCTCTATGTATAATATCTTTTGACCTTCAGGCCTGTTGACAATTTATGGCTTGCACCTGGTGCAACTTTTAGCAACTTCAGTAGCCAACCCTGTCTTTTTTGTGGTTAGTCTATTTTCTTTCTATTAGGTGTCATCTCTATGGGAACTAGATAGGATTACATTTTTACAGGACAGAAATGCAAAGGATTGCAAAAACAGCAGATATGGCACAAAACGGGCTTTTTTTAGTCTAAAAGTTAATTACCTGCAAGAAGTCACCAGCTAATCTCTATCTAAACTATTTTCTATTAGGCACATTTGTGGCTATAATATTTGTGGAGCTTTTCTCACCCCGCTAAGGGGCCTATGCTTAATAGTTTCTTTTGTTAGCATACTGTGCTTAGGATGTTTAGAACAATCATGAGCATTTTGTGCAATGAGAGCACACATTTATCAAACAAGCCAGAATGCCAGCAAAATGTTTGAATTGAAGCATTTCCTTCATCCCTGGACCCTTCATAAGGCAGCAGCTTCCAGGAGATTTATTAATTAGGGTTTTAAGTTGGTCTTTATTCAGTGAAAGAGGAGCAGGAGAGCTCTCGGCAGGCAACACAAGAATCTGCAACAGGGCAAACAAGAACAACAGCAGAAAAAGGGGGGAGGATACAGGGTGGGGTAGAGACCAAGGCCAACCTGGAGGGTCCCTTATCCTAGACGGCCTTGCCTGTCAGGTTTTTTCCTCGTGACCTCATCATGGATGGAGTCCCAGATGGCCTTGCCTGCCCGGTATTTTCTTCATGACCTCGTCACGGGCGGGACCTCCCATAACGGCTCCCGGCAATACGGAGTCTTTAGCTTCTGACATAGTATATCTGTGGCAATTTCTTTGTAAAGACACCTGAAATCCTTACTATTTTTATATTAGCTAAGACTAGGATAAACTATGAAATAATTCTATGGCATTTCTCAATAGAAAATCACTGAACACATCAAATCAGGTCTTATTAAAACTTCTATAATTCATTCTAAAGACAAAAAGGAAATAATTATGAAAATAATTTGAATGAACAGCCGCAAATTCTCTCAAAAATTGCCAAGGACAATGGAAAATTTCAAGTTTTATCCCAAATATCCAACTATTTTCTTTAATACCATTAAAACAATCATAGAATATAGTGAGTGAGTCTGTATATGGCATAGATTCTATTTATATTTTTCTTTAGTTAAAACAATTTTAGTCGGAGGAGCTAAGATGGTGGAGGAATAGGATGGGGAGATGACTTTCTCCCCCACAAATTCATCGAAAGAGCATTTGAACGCTGAGCAAACTCCACAAAACAACTTGCGATCACTAGCAGAGGACATCAAGCACCCAGAAAAGCAGCCCATTGTCTTCGAAAGGAGGTAGGACAAAATATAAAAGATAAAAAGAGAGACAATAGAGTTAGGGATGGAGCTCCATCCTGGGAAGGGAGTCTTAATAGAGGAAGTTTCCAAACACCAGGTAACCCTCTCACCGTCAGGTCTGGGGGAAGTTTTCAAATCTCAGAGGACAACCTAACTGGGAGGAAAAATAAATAAAACCCTCAGATTACATGCCTAAAAGTAACTCCCAGCAGAAAAGTACCCCAGACGCTCACATCCACCACCAGCAAGTGGGGGCTGAACAGAGAGGAGCGGGCGGCATTGCTTAGGGTAAGGACCGGGCCTGAAAGCCCTGAGGGCAATCTGAGGGACCTAACAAGAGAGAGCAACTTAAACTGTGGGATAGCAAGAGAGAGAGAGAATTAACCTGGGAAAAGCCCTAAAATAAAGCAATACCCACCCGTTCCCAGAACAAAGGACAGAGCGAATACCAAAGAAGAGCTAGCCAGCTGCAGTCCGGCCCATCCTCCACAGAGGCAGGAGGCAGGGGGGAGGGGAAAGGGGCAAACTCTGCCCCAGAGATGGCACCCCCTACCAAACTGCAAACAGGCTTCCAGTCTCTAACCAAAGACTTCCTGAGATTCTGGATGGTTGACATCCGCCCCGAGGGTCGAAGCCAGAGATCAGCTCCCCAGAAGAGACACAAGGCGCACCAGACCAGCTCATACGGAAACTGAGGCTGGGACCGCTGAGAAGATAAGGCGCACTTCACCCAGGGAGAGTGCGCTCGTCAAGCTCCTGGTTGCCTGAGCTGCTCAGACTGGGGAAGGCACAAAACGCAGGCCCAACTGAGTCTGCACCTTTGTGGAGTACCTGAAAACCTGAACCTGAGTGGCTTAGGCCTGGGAAGTGCACGCAAATCAGGGCCTGCTCCCTATAGAGCAACCTGGAGCCTGAGCAGTGTAGATGAGGAAAGCACACGCGCCATGAGTTGGGGCAAACCCAGTGTGGCCGGAACACTGCGAGTGCTCCCCATACAGGCCAGTGATATTTGTCTGCATTGCCCCTCCCACCCCACAGCACGACTTAACAAGCAAACCTAAACAAGAGACCACCTCCACCCGCTTGTGTCAGGTGGAAATTAGACACTGAAGAGACCTGCAAACAGAAGCCAAATAAACAATGGGGATGGCTTTAGAAGGGATAGGTGCAACAGATTAAAATCCCTGTAGTTAACACCAACTACACTGGTCAAGGCTATGGTTTTTCCAGTGGTCATGTATGGATGTGAGAGTTGGACTGTGAAGAAAGCTGAGTGCTGAAAAATTGATGCTTTTGAACTGTGGTGTTGGAGAAGACTCTTGAGAGTCCCTTGGACTGCAAGGAGATCCAACCAGTCCATCCTAAAGGAGATCAGTCCTGGGTGTTCATTGGAAGGACTGATTCTGAAGCTAAAACTCTAGTACCTTGGCCACCTCATGTGAAGAGTTGACTCCTTGGAAAAGACCCTGATGCTGGGAGGGATTGGGGGCAGGAGGAGAAGGGGACAACAGAGGATGAGATGGCTGGATGGCATCACCAACTCGATGGGCATGAGTTTGAGTAAACTCTGGGAGTTTGTGATGAACAGGGAGGCCTGGCATGCTGCGATTCATGGGGTTGCAAAGAGTCGGACACAACTGAGTGAATGAACTGAACTGAACACTGGAAGGGGCCTATAGATGCTGAGAAGTGTAAGCTGGAACAAGAAGCTATCTGAACCAAACCCACACTGCCCGCAACAGCTCCAGAGAAATTCCTAGATATATTTTTACTATTTTTTTTTTAATTAAAAAAAATTTTAGAAGTCGTCTATTACTCCTTAATTTTCATTTTTATAACCCACTATAACCTTGAAAAAAAAAGACCCTGTTTTTAAAGCAAACTTCATATATATTTCTTAAATTTTTTGTTTTTTTTTTTAATATTGTTTTCTTAAGAGTCTAGCCTCTACTCTAGATTTTTAATCTTTGTTTTTCAGTATTTCATATCAATTTTAGACATTTAAGAATCCAACCTTCAGTACCCATTTTACTCGGGAGTGTGATTACTGGTTTGATTACTCTCTCCCACTTTTGACTCTCCTTTTTCTCCCCCAGATCACCTCTATTTCCTCCCTCCCCCTTCTCTTCTCAATCCAATTCTGTGAATCTCTGTGGATGTTCTGGGCTGCAGAGAACACTTAGGGAACAGAGTACTGCCTAGATCTGTCTCTCTTCTCTTGAATCCCCCTTTTTCTCCTCCTGCTCATCTCTATCTCCTTCCTCCCTCTCCTCTTCTTCATGTAATTCGGTGAACCTCTCTGGGTGTCCCTCACTGTCAAGAATCCTTTTACCATTAACCTAGAAGTTTTATTATCAGTGCTGTATGGATGGAGAAGTCTTGAGGCTACTGGAAGAATAAGATTGAAATCCAGAGGCATGAGGCTTAAGCCCAAAACCTGAGAACACCAGAGAACTCCTGACTAGAGGGAACATTAATTAATAAGAGATCATCTGAAAGCCTCCATACCTACACTGAGAATTAGGCATGAAAACATTGAAAATCAATGGGATACCTTTGATACTTTAATTTTTTAATTAGATTTCATTACAGATTTAGTAGATATTATGCAACAGTAGATATTATGTGGCTAAAAGTCATAAAAGGTAGCCCTGATCCAATCTCAGTAGAAAACTTTTTATTATATATTGGAGAAGTTTGCTTAAACAGCAACAACAACAAAAAAAAAAACTTGACTTGGTGGAAATAGCAAGCTTCTCCAGTAAAGTATAAATGAACCCAGTTACAAAATTTTGTTTACAGAGAACTTTCCCTAAATGTTCCTGATGCTTCAGGGGAGGTACACACTGTGGAATCAAGTGACACTCACCTTGCGGTAGATCATATGGCACACGGCTACTCTCAGCCTCATCCCCACACGCTGAATGTGATAGAAGTACACATGGTGCAGAACGGCCCACACGAGCACGCTGGCGCTCAGCCCTGCCGCATAGCCATAGGCCTCATGCAAAGCAGAATCCGTGCGATTGGAGTTTTCAACATAATTAATCATTTTCCCCAAAAATATGGGCTGAACTACTCTGGTGCCTTCCTAAAAGGAAAAAAAGCTTAATTAGAAATGCAAGCTCTACCAGTTTTCTTAACACAAGCTTTACTTTTACCATTAGCATATTAAAAGGACATTTTTGGCAAAACACTACATTCATGATTCACCTGAAAATATCTATCTCCTATTAGACAAGCAGACAATAGTTTTAACCTTAAGCCAAAATTTTACATTCAAAGACAATGAAGTCTTAGTACTTTGTGCTCACTACACTCTAGAAGCTCAATAAATACTACCACCAGTGCTTTAGAATGCATTTGGCAAAATACCAAGTGATTCTTAGGGTGCTGGTGCTAAGTCGCTTCAGTCATGTCCAACTCTTTGTGACCTTGTGGACTGTAGCCCACCAGGCTCCTCTGTCCATGGGATTTCCCAGGCAAGAATACTGGAGTGGGTTGCCGTTTCCTTCTTCAGGGGTGTTGAGGGAAACTACGTGAAGCTAAAGGGTATGGAGTGTCCATGGGGTCTGTTCGTGCTCTAAACTTGTGTGATGACCAGCTAGAAGGTGCAGGAAATGTTCCCCAGGGCAAAACATCGAGACATGCCTGGCGGCCCTGGCCCTTTGCCAGTTTCTTGTGAGGACCTTCTCCTCAAGGCAGTCACGTAGTTTCTCTCAACAAGGGGATTTTCCTCACCCAGGGATCGAACCCACGTCTCTTTATGACTCTGCATTGGCAGGTGGGTTCTTTATCACTAGCACCAGAAGAAGGGTAAGAAATTTGCTTCCATAGAAACAAGCTCTGCTGACAGCCCATCCCTGTCCCCCTGTTCTTTCAACATCTCAGCCTAACAGAAAGTCAAAATGGTTCACGTATGGGAGACACACTCTTATCACCTTCTTAAAAGTCTTTATGAACTGAGACACTGGGACAAACACATTCACTTGTACCCACCCCAAACTTCACACATCAGTACAACAGGAAAACAGAGCCCAGACTCTGTTGGAACATCACAAAGAAATCAGGCTGGGGAGTTTCTCAGGGTCTCAGCCCCAAGGGACACTGTGGCAATATGTCTCTACCCTCTAGAAGCTGGGATATTCCTTGGCTGCTGCTGCTGCCAAGTCACTTCAGTCGTGTCCGACTCTGTGTGACCCCATAGACAGCAGCCCACCAGGCTCCCCCATCCCTGGGATTCTCCAGGCAAGAACACTGGAGTAGGTTGCCATTTCCTTCTCCAATGCATTAAACTGAACAGTGAAAGTGAAGTTTCTCGGTCATGTCCTACTCTTCACGACCCCATGGACTGCAGCCTACCAGGCTCCTCCATCCGTGTGATTTCCCAGGCAAGAGTACTGGAGTGGGTTGCCATTGCCTTCTCCGACATTCCTTGGAATCAAGCTAAAAAACAATTTTCATCCATGGTTTACCATCAGCCACTTATTGAAGGTGCCGGTTTGGAAGAAATGTTACCAATCATCTCTTCCCTAAGGCAAAAGTTAAAATCCTAAACCAGTGAGGTGGGGGACACTGAGGCTTTTCCCCTGAGTAAGACTTAGGGAAAGCAATTTTCTTTCCCAAAACTAAAGGTAGAAAACTGCAACACTTGCTCACCCTGCCAAATGGCCACTCTACCCCACAACCTTCTTCTTCCCTCTAGTCACCCCTTGAAAGTCCCCTTCTCTCCCATCAAAGAAAACCAAACACTCAACACAAATCCAAGTCATCAAAAGTAAATGCTATGACTCTCAACATCATTTCCTCCATAGACTTCTCAAAAGACAAAATGTCAAAACTTTGGAAATCTTTCAGGAACTTGACTTTGGAGCAAGTTTTTCCTTTTAAGCAATCCTTCCTTATTAACACAGGATAAACAACTGAAAGGCTTTCCTTGATAGCACTCTTCTGTCTGTCTGAAGTCAAGGAAAGGATATGCAAGAGGAAGGGAAGGAAAATCCCAAACAAACACAAACAAAATTAACAAACATTTTCTGCTCAACAAACTAGTGCCTGATGAGGACATATAAAGAAAGTTGTCCCCATTCCTCAAACGGATGTAACTTAAACCCTGACACTCCTGTCTTGTTCTGCACCCACATATTCACAGGATACACCAACTGCCTCACCTTCCACAAGGTAATAGAAAGCTTCATCTACTACAGAGAAGAGATACTGTTAAGCTAAAGAATTGTGCCAAGGATGATCAGATCAGAGTAAGAGGATCCGTTCTCAAGAACACAAAGTTTCACTGTTACATTTCTAGCTAACCCTATCATTCACCCCTAGAGACTCTAAGAGCTTATGGAAGAGTCCCTCATATTGTATACTGTAAAACATACTTTTTATAGACTTCACTGAGATAGAAATATGGAGGCTTACACAGAGAAACAAGAATGTCAGCCCAGGCATGGCCAAGGGCAGTGCAGTGTTGCAGCCTGCAAACCTAGGGCTCTCTACCAGAAGCCCAGCACTAACATGTGTCATCCCAAAATATCCTAAAACTTATGATTGGGAACCATTGTTGCCTGTTACTCAGCTCTCTTTTTGACCCTGATACCATTCTAGTTACAACAGAAATAAGAGTAACCTCACCCTCTAAAGAGAATACTGATAGATGCAACAAATTCACCAAAAAGTAGAACAAAATAAAGGCACCTCATTACCATCTGATTGATTTTTTTTCTGCTGAGAGACAGTATTTAATAACGCAGTTGAGCAAACAGCCTCATTAAGGAGTAATGCTGTGGACTTTCCTGGTGGTCCAGTGGTTAAGAATTTGGCTGCAAATGCAGGGGACACAGGTTCCATCTCTGGTCAGGGAAGATCCCCCATTCCATGGAGCAACTAAGCCTGTGCTCCACAACTCCTGAGCCCACACGTGCTGACTACTGAAGCCATCACACCTAGTGCCTGTGCTCTGCAACCTGAGAAGCCACTGCAGTAAGAAGCCTATGTACTGTAACTAGAGAAAAGTCCTTGCTCAGCAGTGAAGACTCAGTGCAGTCAAAATTATTTAAAAAAAAAAAAAGAGTAATGCCAGTGGTGAAGAATAGGGAAGCCTGGCGTGCTGCAGTCCATGGGGTAGCAGACACCGACATGACTGAGAGACTGAACAACAAATGCCAGTCCTGGCTCGTAGCTTCCACTGCTCTGTCTGCTCTTTTTTAAAATCTTATTTACTTGCTTGCTTATTTCTTTATTTTTGACTCTGCTGGGTCTTCGTTGACACACACAGCTCCTCCTTGCTGTGTGGGCCTTCTCTCATTGTGGTGAGTGAGGGCTCCTCTCTAGCTGTGGCAGCCATACTCCTGGTTTCGCTGGCCTCTCTTGTTGCAGAGCAGGGCCTCTAGAGCACGCAGGCTTCAGTAGGTGCACCAAGTGAGCTCAGGAGTTGCAGTTGATGGGTCCTGAGGCATGTGGAATCTTAGTTCCTAAACCTTCTGGATAGCAGAAACAAGATAAAAAAATTGTTCCCACAAAGCCTTCATCTTTGACACCAGCCTATAACCCAGTGAATAGCCTTTCCAGAAAACAACTGGGAACATAGTTCTTATTCCTTCACAAGAATTCTGCATAACTGTGAAACTGTAAAAGATTTTTAAAACAGTCCAAATAATACCACAACAATCATTTCAAAGTTCTACAAGAGTCTCGGAGTCTCTGAAGCAGACATTTCTTGGTGGAGTCCTTGTTAGTCAAAGTCAACCTCCTGAAAGCACTTGACATTAGGGCTCACCTCTCACTTCTTAGAGCTACATTTCTGCTACATTTCCACAGATACTTGAAGTGTTTCTTGCCCAATTCTACCATCTCCAAGAAAAACTGAGTAACTCCCCGAGATGGCCCAAGCCACCACCTTAAATACCATCTCCAGCTAAATAAAGGTCTGCATGAGAAATTAATAGGAAAGGCAGCTAAAATTAAAATGGCTGGGTTTTACACCATGGAATATTACTCAGCCGTCAAAAAGAATTCATTTGAATCAGTCCTAATGAGATGGATGAAACTGGAACCCCTTATACAGAGTGAAGTAAGCCAGAAAGATAAAGAACATTACAGCATACTAACACATATATATGGAATTTAGAAAGATGGTAATGATAACCCTATATGCAAACCAGAAAAAGAGACACAGAAATACAGAACAGACTTTTGAACTCTGTGGGAGAAGGTGAGGGTGGGATGTTTCAAAAGAACAGCATGTATACTATCTATGGTGAAACAGATCACCAGCCCAGGTGGGATGCATGAGACAAGTGCTCGGGCCTGGAGCACTGGGAAGACCCAGAGGAATCGGGTGGAGAGGGAGGTGGGAGGGGGGATCGGGATGGGGAATACGTGTAAATCTATGGCTGATTCATATCAATGTATGACAAAACCCACTGAAATGTTGTGAAATAATTAGCCCCCAACTAATAAAAAAATTAAAAAAATAAAAATAAAAAAAAATAAATAAATAAAATGGCTGGGTTTGTTATGGAGATTTAAGTATTTCCACTGACAAGATTCTTCTGTGATTTAGAGACATCCTTCTCTTTTGGGTACTGGGAGGAAGACACCTTTACAAATGGAGATTTCCCTCATCAATGTAAATGTCCCTCACAGATGGGTAACATCTGCTCTGTCTTTAGAGTTTCTCCTATGTCTATTTCCCAAAAAAATAATCAGCTAAAAATAATCTTTGTGCCAAAATGCACTTTCTGAGGTGACACTTTCCGCTACCCTTCAATCCTATTCAATGTTTGTAGTTTTGAAATATTTGTAACACCTACAGGAAAAAAAAAAAGAAAAACTCTGTAGGAAGTAGGTGACAGAGGAGCACAGAGCTGTTGTCAGAAAAACACCTCCTCTTGACTCTGAGTTTCAGTGGAGGCTGTGGGAGGAGAGGAAGCCGCAGGACAGAATGCAGAGAACACTGGTCTGGGAGTCAGGACACTGGGCTTCAGAAACGAGGTCAGCCACCTGTGAGTCACATGACCCAAAGCCCATCATGTGCCCACCTGCCCTCCAGGTCTTTGTTTACCTCGAGGAATTGTGGGACAACTGAGAGCCACAACAGCTCAAAGTACTCTAAAACCAACACTAAAAAACAAGTGTAATTTTTGAGATTAATCCTTTGTCTGTTTCTTCATTTGCTATTATTTTCTCCCAATCTGAGGGCTGTCTTTTCACCTTACTTATAGTTTCCTTTGTAGTGCAAAAGCTTTTAAGTTTCATTAGGTCCCATTTGTTTAGTTTTGCTTTTATTTCCAATATTCTGGGAGGTGGGTCATAGAGGATCTTGCTGTGATTTATGTCGGAGAGTGTTTTGCCTATGTTCTCCTCTAGGAGTTTTATAGTTTCTGGTCTTACATTTAGATCTTTAATCCATTTTGAGTTTATTTTTGTGTATGGTGTTAGAAAGTGTTCTAGTTTCATTCTTTTACAAGTGGTTGACCAGTTTTCCCAGCACCACTTGTTAAAGAGGTTGTCTTTTTTCCATTGTATATCCTTGCCTCCTTTGTCAAAGATAAGGTGTCCATAGGTTCGTGGATTTATCTCTGGGCTTTCTATTCTGTTCCATTGATCTATATTTCTGTCTTTGTGCCAGTACCATACTGTCTTGATGACTGTGGCTTTGTAGTATAGTCTGAAGTCAGGCAGGTTGATTCCTCCAGTTCCATTCTTCTTTCTCAAGATTACTTTGGCTATTCGAGGTTTTTTGTATTTCCATACAAATTGTGAAATTCTTTGTCTAGTTCTGTGAAAAATACCGTTGGTAGCTTGATAGGGATTGCATTGAATCTATAGATTGCTTTGGGTAGTATAGCCATTTTGACAATATTGATTCTTCCAATCCATGAACACGGTATGTTTCTCCATCTGTTTGTGTCCTCTTTGATTTCTTTCATCAGTGTTTTATAGTTTTCTATTATAGGTCTTTTGTTTCTTTAGGTAGATATACTCCTAAGTATTTTATTCTTTTTGTTGCAATGGTGAATGGATATTGTTTCCTTAATTTCTTTCTGTTTTTTCATTGTTAGTATATAGCAACTCCTGCAGCTCAATTCCAGAAAAATTAAATGACCCAATCAAAAAATGGGCCCAGAGAACTAAACAGACATTTCTCCAAAAGAAGACATACAGATGGCTAACAAACCACATGAAAAGATGCTCAACATCACTCATTATTAGAGAAATGCAAATCAAAACCACAATGACGTACCATTACACAGCCAGTCAGGATGGCTGCTATCCAAAAGTCTACAAGCAATAAATGCTGGAGAGGGTGTGGAGAAAAGGGAACCCTCTTACACTGTTGGTGGGAATGCAAACTAGTACAGCCGCTATGGAGAACAGTGTGGAGATTCCTTAAAAAACTGGAAATAGAATGCCATATGACCCAGCAATCCCACTTCTGGGCATACACACTGAGGAAACCAGATCTGAAAGAGACACGTGCACCCCAATGTTCATCGCAGCACTGTTTATAATAGCCAGGACATGGAAGCAACCTAGATGCCCATCAGCAGACGAATGGATAAGGAAGCTGTGGTACATATACACCATGGAATATTACTCAGCCGTTAAAAAGAATTCATTTGAACCAGTCCTAATGAGATGGATGAAACTGGAGCCCCTTATACAGAGTGAAGTAAGCCAGAAAGATAAAGAACATTACAGCATACTAACACATATATATGGAATTTAGAAAGATGGTAACGATAACCCTATATGCAAAACGGAAAAAGAGACACAGAAATGCAGAACAGACTTTTGAACTCTGTGGGAGAATGTGAGGGTGCGATGTTTCAAAAGAACAGCATGTATACTATCTATGTGAAACAGATCACCAGCCCAGGTGGGATGCATGAGACAAGTGCTCCGGCCTGGTGCACTGGGAAGACCCAGAGGAATCGGGTGGAGAGGGAGGTGGGAGGGGGGATCGGGATGGGGAATACGTGTAAATCCGTGGCTGATTCATATCAATGTATGACAAAACCCACTGAAATGTTGTGAAGTGATTGGCCTCCAACTAATAAAAAAATAAATAAATAAATAAAAACAAGTGTAAGCTATGATCATTTTTATGACACAGAAGTCCTGGGAAGAGACCTGCTCTATTCTTAATGGCAGAGGCTGGTTTCACAAAGGGCTTGGAAAACTCAGTGCTGCTCATAGGCCACCATGCAGAACAACTCTTGAGAAAAGTCATTTTAAAAGCCAACATTTCTGGACAGCAATTTAAAGTTTCACTTCTAAGCAGTTTGGTTTTTTTTTTTTTTTTTTTTTAACCATTATGAATGCAACCTTAAAAAAAGAGGCACCTACTTCCCTGACTTCTAAAAGAAAACAGAATAAGGGAGGAGTGGCAACAATGAGTGAAATAGGTGAGGGAGATTAAAAGGTACAATCTTTCAGTTAAAAAATAAATAAGGCAATGCGATGTACAACATAGGGAATACAGTCAGTAATATTGGAATAACTTTGTATGGTGACAGAGGACAACTAGACTTGCAGTGATCATTTTATCATGTATACAAATATTAAATCACTATGCTATATACCTAAAACTAATATAAGTCAATTATACTTTTTTTTTCATTTTTAATGGGAATAAAACCTTACATATGCTCTTTTAAAAATGAATTGAAAAGCATTCCCATCATTTAGGGACATCACTGTGGATATTACTAACAACTAATGGTTAATGCTAAGCTCTCAAGAACCAGCAGGGTGCACACAGCAGTTCTGCTCTGCAGATCCCCTTCTGCTTGACTCAATGCCTCCTCCTCCTCTCCCTTGCTGTGTGGACTTCCGTGGTTGCTCTTACCCCGCAGTAACTTTGCCACCAACAGCCACTTTTCAGCCTCCTGGGTTGAGCAAACTCAAGGGACACTTGGAAGAAAGAGTTGAGAAATAAAGGCAAACGCCCGCTACAGCTCTTGGGGAACCAGCCCTGAGTCAAGGCACAAAGCCCACTGTGGGACTCAGAGGATTCTGCTTACTTCCTGCCCATCAGCTGAGCTCCAAAGTGAATATTTACACAAACATGTGCCTCCTACAGCCTCCACCTAGACCAGAGAACATCAGCAAAAGTGGTCTTGGACAAACAACAAGTGACTGGACAAGGCCAGGCCATTTCTAATGTTCCTGGGAAGAGGACATAACCCCTGGCCTCTCCTCCCCTCTCAAACAAAAGGGCTGGGTAAACCCACTCTGGCTCTCTGAGGTCACCCCACTTACACACCAGCAGTGGAGACCTCACCTCTCAGAGAGAAGCACTGATGACCTGGGGAGGTGGTCTCTGTGACTCAGGCCCAGGCAGAGGTTTCAGGCTCCTCCTCTCCACCCTGAGGGCCCCGGGCAGGCGGAGACCTGTCCTCCCCACCCACATTCCCGTTGGAGGTGTATAAAGGGGCGGGGCCAGGCTTGCTGAGAACTTGCTGCCTGTTCTATTCTAATTAGGGGTGACTTGCAAGTGCCCCAGGTTCAATATCATCCTGATACTTGTTTCCCCAAGCATTACTGTCACTTCTCAATTCTCATGGGACAGAGGTTCACATACCTTGAAATCCTACCCAAATCCTTTCACCTTGGACTGGCATTGCCCTGCCTCTTCCCACTGGTGCTGCCAGGAGTACCTGCATTGTGGTTGATCAGAGCACTGTCTGGGAACCATGGATAGAGAATCCTGAGCTGAGTTTAGATCTTCCACCATACAAAATAAAAAACCACTTAGGGATGGTAATGAGAGGAAAGGTGGTTTCTTAGAGGACTCCTGGCACCCAGAGTGCATGGTCACCTGGAATCTACCCTCAATTACAATCCCCAATCTGACTTCCTACTCTAGGAAGTTCTTAGCATCCTGTTTATTAACTTCAGGCCAAGTTCAGGATGCATGTGTCTTGAGAACTGTAGACAAAGCTCTCAAGATGAGGCTTCCTGGGAATTCCCTGGTGGTCCAGTGGTTAAGATGCTTTACTTTCATTCCATGGCCAAAGTTAAATCCCTGGTTGCAGAACTAAGATCCCATGATTCACACAGCCAAATTTAAAAGAATTTTTAAATAAATTTTTAAAAAATGAGCATTTCTGACACTGGACAAGCTATAAGTCATTGAGATGGTCAGGATGGTAAGTCAGAGTGCTTGAGATATAATGTCCCTCTGTCCTTTATGCTTTGTGAGACCATGGGCACACTGTGGAATTACTTGGCACTCCGTGTCCTCTATTCTAAAACGAGGATAATATTAAGTCAGGAAGGTGGATTCCTCTAGCTCCATTCTTCTTCCTCAAGACTGCTTTGGCTATTCAGGGTCTTTTGTGTTTCCATATTAATTGTGAAATTTTTTGTTCTAGTTCTATGAAAAATGTCATTGGTAATTTGAAAGGGATCACATTGAATCTGTAGCTTGCATTTGGTAGTATAGTCATTTTCACAATATTGATTCTTCCTACCCAGATACATGGAATCTCTCTCCAGCTGTTTATGTCATCTTTGATTTCTTTCATTAGTGTCTTTTAATTTTCTGTGTACAGTTCTTTTGTCTCCCTAGGCAAGTTTATTTCTAGATATTTAAATATTTTTGTTGTAATGGTAAATGGGATTGATTCCTTAATGTCTCTGATTTTTCATTGTTAGTATAGAGAAATGCAAATGATTTCTGTGTATCAATTTTAGATCCTGCAACTTTGCTAAATTCACTGATTAGCTCTAGTAATTTTCCGATACTAACTTTAGGGTTTTCTATACAGTGTCATGTCATCTGCAAACAGTGAGCACTTTACTTTTTCTTTTCTGATCTGAATTCTTTTTATTCCTTTTTCTTCTCTGATAGCTGTAGCTAGGACTTCCAGAACTATGTTGAATAATAGTGGTGAACATGGACACCCTTGTCTTGTTCCTGATCTTAGGGGGGATGCTTTCAGTTTTTCACCATTGAGAATAATGTTTGCTGTAGGCTTATCACATATGGCCTTTAATATGTTGAGGTAGGTTCCTTCTATGCCCATTTTTTGAAGAGTTTTAATCATAAATAGGTGCTGAATTTTGTCAAAGGCTTTTCCTGCATCTATTGAGATGATCATATGGTCTTTATCTTTCAATTTGTTTATATGGTGTATCACATTGATCGATTTGCTTATATTGAAGAATCCTTGCATTCTTGAAATAAACTTAACTTGATCATGATGTATGAGCTTTTTGATGTGTTGCTGAATTCTGTTTGCTAAAATTTTGTTGAGGATTTTTGCATCTATGTTCATCAGTGATATTGGCCTGTAGTTTTCTTCGTGTTGTTTTTGTCTGGTTTTGGTATCAGAGTGATGGTGGCCTCATAGAATGAGTTTGGAAGTGCTCCTTCCTCTGCAATTTTTTGAGAGTTTTAGAAGGATAGGCATTAGCTCTTCTCTAAATGTTGATGAATTCTCTTCTGAAGTCATATGGTCCTGGGCTTTTGTTTTTTGGGAAATTTTTGATCACAGCTTCAACTTCAGTGCTTATAATTGGGTTGTTCATAATTTCTATTTCTTCCTGGTTCAGTCTTGGAAGATTGAACTTTTCTAAGGATCTGTCCATTTCTTCAAAGTTATCCATCTTATTGCCATATAGTTATCCATAGTAATCTCTTATAATTCTTCATATCTCTGCATCCTCTGTTGTAACCTCTCCTTTTTCATTTCTATTTTTTTTTATTTGATTCTTTTTTCCTTGATGAGTTTGGCTAAAGGTTTGCCAATTTTATCTTCTCAAACAACCAGCTTTTAGTTTTATTAATCTTTACTATTGTTTCTTTCATTTCTTTTTCATGTATTTCTGCTCAGATCTTTATGATTTCTTTCCTTCCACTAATTTGGGGATTTTCTTGTTCTCCTTTTTCCAATTGTTTTAGGTGCAAAGTTAGGTTGTCTATTGGATGCTTTTATTGTTTCCTGAGATGGGATTATATTGCTATAAACTTCCCTCTTAGAACTGCTTTTGCTGCATCCCATAGGTTTTGAGTTGTTGTGTTTTCACTGTCATTTGTTTCTAGAAATTGTTTGATTTCTTCAGTAACCTGTTGGTTATTTAGAAACGTATTGTTTAATCTCCATGCGTTTGTGTTTCTTAGAGTTTTTGTTTTTGTTTTTTTCTTGTAACTGATATCTAGTCTCATAGCATTGTGGTCAGAGAAAATGCTTGATACGATTTCAATTTTCTTAAATTTACTGGGGTTTGATTTGTGACATGAGGTGTGGCCTATCCTGAAGAATGTTCCATGTGCACTTGAGAAGGTGAATTCTTCTGCATTTGGATGGCATGTCCTTAAGATATCAATGAGATCCATCTCATCTAATGTATCATTTAAGACTTGTGTTTCCTTATTAATTTTCTGTTTTGATGATCTGTCCATTGATGTGAGTGGAGGGTTAGAGTCTCCTACTATGATTGTGTTACTGTCAGCTTCTCCTTTTATGTCTGTTAGCTGTTGTCTTATGTCTGTTAGCGGTTGTCTTATGTATTGAGGTGCTCCCATGTTGGGTGCACAGATATTTACAATTGTTATGTCTTCCTCTTGGATTGATCCCTTGATCATTATATAGTAACCTTCCTTATCTCTTGTAATCTTCTTTATTTTAAGGTCTACTTTGTCTGGTATGAGGATTACTACTTCAGCTTTCTTTTGCTTCTCACTTGCATGAAACATATTTTTCCATCCTCTCACTTTCAGTCTATATGTATTCTTGGGGCTGAAGTGGGTTTTTTGTAGACAGCACATATATGGGTCTCATTTTTGTATCCATTCAGCCAGTCTGTGTCTTTTGGTTGGAACATTGAATCCATTTAAAGTAATTATTGATATATATGTTCCTATTGCCAGTTTCTTAATTGTTTGGGGTTGATTTTGTAGATCTTTTTTCTTCTGTTGTATTTCTTGACTATATAAGTCTGTTCAACACTTGTTGTAAAGCTGGTTTGGTGGTACTGAATTCTCTCAACTTTTGCCTGTCTGAAAAGCTTTTGATTTCTCCATCAGTTTTGGATGAGACCCTTGCTGGGTACAGTAATCTTGCCTGTAGATTTTTCCCTTTCAGTACTTTAAATATATCCTTTAAATATATCCAGTACTTTAAATATACTTTAAATATACCTTCTGGCCTGCAGAGTTTCTGCTGAAAGATCTACGTTACTTGCTGATTCTCCCTTGATGCTTTTAATATTCTTTCTTTGTGTTTACTCTTTGTTAGTTTGATTAATAGGTGTCTTGGCATGTTTCTCCTTGCATTTATCCTGTATGGGACTCTTTGTGCCTCTTGGACTTGATTGATTGTTTCCTTTACCATGTTCAGGAAATTTTCAACTACAATCTCTTCAAAAATTTTTCATATCATTTTTCTTCTTCTTCTGGAACCCCTATAATTCGAATGTTGGTGCGTTTGATATTGTCCCAGAGGTCTCTGTGACTATCCTCAGTTCTTTTCATTCTTTTTACTTTATTCTGCTCTTCAGAAGTTATTTCCACTATTTTATCTTGCAGCTCACGGATTCATTCTTCTGCTTCAGATATTGATTCCTTCTAGAGTATTTTTAATTTCAGTATTTGTGTTGTTTGTCTCTGTATGTTTATTCTTCAATTCTTCTAGGTCTTTGTTAATTGATTCTTGCATTTTCTCAATTTTGTTTTCAAGGTTTTTGATCATCTTTACTATCATTATTCTGAATTCTTTTTCAGGGAGTTTGCCTATTTCCTCTTGACTTATTTGGACTTCTGTTTTTTCTAGTTTGTTTCTTCATTTGTGTAGTATATTTCTGCCTTTTCATTTTTTTTAACTTATTGTGTTTGAGCTTTCCTTTCCCCAGGTTTGAATTCTTTCTTCCTTTTATTTTCTGCCCTCCTAAGGTTGGTCCAGTGGTTTGTGTAAGCTTCGTATAGGGTGAAATTTGTGCTGAGTTTTTGTTTGTTTGTTTTTCCTCTGATGAGCAATGATGAGTGAGGTGGTAATCCTGTCTGCTGATGATTGGGTTTGTATGTTTGTTTTGTTTGTTGTTTAGATGAGGCATCCTGCACACGGTGCTACTGGTGGTTGGGTGATGCTGGGTCTTGTATTCAAGTGGTTTCCTTTGTGTGAGTTCTCACTATTTGATACTCCCTAGGGTTAGTTCTCTGGTCGGCTAGGGTCTTGGAGTCAGTGCACCCACTCCAAAGGCTGAGGTCTTGATCTCGAGTTTTGCGTGGGGTCTATATATTCTTTTCCACTCATCAGGTACTCCTGTCTACTCTCAGCTGCTGTTCTGCATGCATTTCTGTGTCTGAAGTTGTATTCCTGATGTATCCATGGAAAGACATGTAGTCCAGGTCCACCTACTCCTCCGCCATCTTGTTCTCCACTACTAGTACTTCTAATACTACAGAAGATGAGCCCCCACATTTACCAGGTCCTCAACTTCCCACTTCTCTGCCATGACCACCCAACAACCAACCTCCTGAAAGAGGGGCCAGGGCTCTACCAGTTGCACTTTATACAGCCCCAAGCCTGGCCTTCCTAGATCCCCAGCAGAAGTGTTACTGGGGCTGGACAACTTTGAAATCAACACTCCACCCTGCCCTCACAAGGCACTGCAGTATCTCAGTGGTCAATGCCCTCTAAAAGTTGGCAATCCACCCCACATACCTGTCCCCACTATCTGACACAATGGTCAGCCCACCTTTGTCATCAAGGTCTCCATCTCCCAGGACCACTCAGCCACCTGTGAGCTGACAGAGTCTCTGGCCTCTCCAGTTGTGTGGGGCAGACTTCACCTACCCTGCTGCCTGCTGCCCACAGTGCCCTTTGGTACAACACAGCCTTTAAACAAGAGTCACAGCCCCCAACTCTAAACCACCTGGCCCACCCACTTTATCCCCAACACAGTGGACTGATGACAACTCACCAACTTCTCCACCCCTTTCACAACACTTGCATCTTCCATCCCTCCTGCTCTCACACACTCACAGGCCACCTATGTCCCTATGGCAGCACTAAGGGACCACTGAGAGCATGAGCCACCCAAGTGGGTCTGCAGACCTTGATCAGGCTCAGCCAGAATATGTGGGCTGATGGCGTTGTGTCCCCAGGTTGGAACTGTCTCTCTGGAGGATCTTGACTCAGAATCTTCAGGGTCATTAAGGTCACTGACCTCACTGCTTTCTGTCTCTGGTTTTCTATTGCACTTCCCCTCCTACATCTTCTGCAAATGCCAGGCTACCAGGATCCCCATTCAAGCAGGAAACCAACCCCACATCCAGGGACAGAAACCAGCATGGATGGTGCATGGAGTCTCCGCAATTCAGTGATGAAGCTGGAGCTCCTCATCACAGGGAACTCTGGCCTGGGTGACCCAGCCTACAGGGCAGGAGGCAGCTCAGGGAAGGGTGTGCTCCTGGGAGCTCCTCCATCTGGGCTCCAACCCAGATGGAGGACCATGGGTTCTGCTTCACAGGAAGGGGAGAGGTGATGATCCCGTCTTAGGAAAGCATTTATTAGATGTAAATTGAGCAATTTAACAATTACTTGCTGAGCACCTGTAAAATATCTTATGTTATTCAGGCTCTGGTCCAAGTTTGCTTCCTCCAACCACATTTCTTGAGTTTGTAGGATATTCTTTTGGTCAAGGGCCACTTTCAGCATTTATGTCATTTACTGAGCACCAATAATATCCTAATATGGTATAAAATGTCTTTTACACCATACTAGGTAAGGACAGAAATGGTATGGACCTAATAGAAGGAGAAGATACTAAGAAGAGGTGGCAAGAATACACAGAAGAACTGTACAAAAAAAGATCTTCACGACCCAGATAATCATGATGGTGTGATCACTCACCTGGAGCCAGACATCCTGTAATGTGAAGTCAAGTGGGCCTTAGAAAGCATCACTAAGAACAAAGCTAGTGGAGGTGATGGAATTCCAGTTGAGCTATTTCAAAATCTGAAAGATGACGCTATGAAAAAGCTGCACTCAATATGCCAGCAAATTTGGAAAACTCAGCAGTGGCCACAGGACTGGAAAAGGTCAGTTTTTATTCCAATCCCAAAGAAAGGCAATCCCAATGAATGCTCAAACTACCACACAATTGCACTCATCTCACATGCTAGTAAAGTAATGCTCAAAATTCTCCAAACCACGCTTCAGCAGTACATGAACAGTGAACTTCCAGATGTTCAAGCTGGTTTTAGAAAAGGCAGAGGAAACAGAGATCAAATTGCCAACAACCCCTGGATCATCTAAAAAGCAAGAGAGTTCCAGAAAAACATCTATTTCTGCTTTATTGACTATGCCAAAGCCCTTGACCATGTGGATCACAATAAACTGTGAAAAATTCTGAAAGAGATGGGAATACCAGACCACCTGACCTACCTCTTGAGAAACCTGTATGCAGGTCAGGAAGCAAGAGTTAGAACTGGACATGGAACAATAGGCTGGTTCCAAATAGGAAAAAGAGTGCCTCAAGGCTGTATATTGTCACCCTGCTTGTTTAACTTATATGCAGAGTACCTCATGAGAAATGCTGGGCTGGAAAAAACACAAGCTGGAATCAAGATTGCCAGGAGAAATATCAATAACCTCAGATATGCAGATGACACCACCCTTATGGCAGAAAGTGAAGAGGAACTAAAAAGCCTCTTGATGAAAGTGAAAGAGGAGAGTGAAAAAGTTGGCCTAAAGCTCAACATTCAGAAAACTAAGATCATGGCATCTGGTCCCATCACTTTAGATGGGGAAATAGCAAATAGATGGGGAAACAGTGGAAACAGTGTCAGACTTTATTTTGGGGGTCTCCAAAGTCACTGCAGATGGTGATTGCAGCCATGAAATTAAAAGACGCTTACTCCTTGGAAGGAAAGTTATGACCAACCTAGATAGCATATTGAAAAGCAGAGACATTACTTTGTCAACAAAGGTCCATCTAGTCAAGGCTATGGTTTTTCCAGTGGTCATGTATAGATGTGAGAGTTGGACTGTGAAGAAAGCTGAGTGCCGAAAAATTGATGCTTTTGAACTATGGTGTTGGAGAAGACTCTTGAGAGTCCCTTGGACTGCAAGGAGATCCAACCAGTCCATCCTAAAGGAGATCAGTCCTGGGTGTTCATTGGAAGGACCAATGTTGAAGCTGAAACACCAATATTTTGGCCACCTGATGCAAAGAGCTGACTCATTTGAAAAGACCCTGATGCTGGGAGGGATTGAGGGCAGGAGGAGAAGGGGAGACAGAGGACGAGATGGCTGGATAGCATCACCGACTCGATGGACATGAGTTTGAGTGAACTCCGGGAGGTGGTGATGGACAGGGAGTTTTGGCGTGCTGCAATTCATGGGGTCGCAAAGAATCGGACATGACCGAGCGACTGAACTGAACTGAGGTATATGGTATAAAATGTCTTTTCCTTCCAGAACACTATGTTTTAATCCATTAAAAGGAAAATAGTTAATCCCTGGAGGTCCAGTCTTTTAAGCATCTGTCCATCCTAAAGATAAACACAAATGCTGGGCTACATCAAGATTTCTAGACATTTTATCCTCTGATCTTAAACTACTGGCCTCTCTCCCCACAGGTCCCATCCATCTCAGTACTGACCTGCATATAGTAAAAAGCAATGCACAGTATATAAAAGCTTTAACCTCAAGAAGTATAAAAATTCCCAAAACTAAATAGAATTTCCAGTGACACTTTATGATTGCTTTTGTTAAAGAAGGCTCCCGTGCGTCTTTCTCAGCTCTCGAAACTTCTTGATCCCAGTACCTGTGATGAGAAAAAAGTACAGTAAAAACCACTACATCTTTAAAGTAATTAGCCTCCAACTCAAATAAATTTAAAAATAAAATAAAAGAACAACATGTCCACCAGACAAAACAGGGAGGTGGCAGAGTGGAGGATAAGCCTTTACTACAGGGCACTCTGTGGCTGCCCCATAAATGCTGGCTAATTGTTAACTGGGTGCCTGAACATGAGCAGTGTAGACCCTGAAGCACCAGAAAAATAGGCCTTGAGGGAAAAGTCTCAGTCTCAGAAAATAAGTTCCTGCCAAGCCTTTGCTGGATTCACAGGGTCATGAGCAGCTCAGGAGGGCAGACCCCCTCCTCCAGGGACCCCACGTCCAGGGACAGAGTTCAGCCTCCAGGGTTGTGGCTGCAGGTTCTCTCCACTTCCACAAATGCACAGAGAATACAGACTCCCCAGGTTCCAAAGTGTGTTAAGCCCAGGGTCAGCCTGACGGGGCAGTGAGTGTGCCGTGTCAGGGGAAGGAGGCTCAGGAGAACCCAGAGGAAGGCAAAGCTCCCCCCAACCCAACTTTAGCCACACGTGGAAATTCTCAGTCTTCCTCCCCTTCTCCCTGCTGCCTGTGCTCACCCTTGTAGTTCTTCTCCAAGGTGCTGAGAGCGATCTTCCAGAAGCACAGAGTACATGTCATCTTCTTCTAATCTTCGTTTGTGACCAATTTTAAACAAGGGGGTTAGCCACCTGTTAAAAATTAAGAGAAATGGAGAGTCGCAGATATACAAATCACACATATCTGTCTAATTAAGTCCTAATTCATGAGCTTTGTATAAAAAAAGAAGAAGAAGAGAGAAATGGAAGAGTAAGAATCAATATAGTGAAAATGAGTAAACTATCCAAAGCAATCTACAGATTCAACACAATCCCTATTAAGCTACCAATGGTATTTTTCACAGAACTAGAACAAATAATGTCACAATTTGTATGGAAACACAAAAGACCTCAAATAGCCAAATCTATCTTGAGGAAGAAGAATGGAACTGGAGGAATCAATCTGCCTGACTTCAGACTACACTACAAAGCTACAGTCATCAAGATAGTATGATACTGGCACAAAGACAGAAATATAGATCAATGGAACCAAATAGAAAGCCCAGAGATAAATCCATGCATCTATGGACACCTTGTTTTTGACAAAGGAGCAAAAATATACAATAGAGAAAAGACAGTCTCTTCAACAAGTGGTTCTGGGGAAACTGGTAAACTACATGTAAAAGAATGAAACCAGAACACTATCGAACGCCATACATAAAAATAAACTCAAAATTAATTAAAGACCTAAATACAAGACCAGAAGGTATAAAATTCTTAGGGGAAAACATAGACAGGCTCTCTTCAACATAAATCACAGCAAGATCCTCTATGACCCACCTCCCAGAATAATGGAAATAAAAATAAACAAAAAGGACCTAATTAAACTTAAAAACTTATGCACAACAAAGTAAACTTTAAGAAAGGTGAAAAGACAGCCTTCAGAATGGGATAACCCAGAGGGATGGGATGGGGAGGGAGGTGGGAGGGGGGTTCAGGATGGGGAACACATGTAAATCCATGGCTGATTCATGTCAATGTATGGCAAAAACCACTACAATATTGTAAAGTAATTAGCCTTCAACTAATAAAAATAAATGGGGGAAAAAACAGAATGGGATAAAATAATAGCAAACAAAACAACTGACAAAGAATCTCCAAAATATACAAGCAGCTCATGCAGCGCAACATCAGAAAAACTAACAACCCAATCAAAAAGTGAGCAAAAGACCAAAATAGACATTTCTCCAAAGAAGATATACAGATGATTAATAAACACATGAAAAGATGCTCAACATTACTCACTGTTAGAGAAAGACAAATCAAAAACACAATAAGGTATAATCTCACACTGGTCAGAATGGCCATCACCAAAAAAGTCTACAAACAATAAATGCTGGAGAGGGTATGGAGAAAAGGGAACCTTCTTACACTGTTGGTGGGAATGCAAACTGGTACAGCCACTATTGGAGAACAGTGTGGAGATTCCTTTAAAAACTGGAAATAGAACTGCCATATGAACCAGTAAATCCCACTGGTGGGCATACACTTCAAGGAAACCAGAACTGAAAGAGACACATGTACCCCAGTGTTCACTGAAATACTATTTACAATAGCTAGGACATGGAAGCAACCTAGATCTCCATCAGCAGATGAATGGATAAGGAAGTTGTGGTACATATACACAGTGGAATACTACTCAGCTATAAAAATGAACACATTTACGTCAGTTCTAATGAAGTAGATGAACCTGGAGCCTATTATACAGACTGAAGTAAGTCAGAAAGAGAAAGCCAAATCCTGTGTATTAACACATATATATGGAATTTAGAAAGATGGTACCAATGACCCTACATGCTGGGCAGCAAGGGAGACACAGATGTAAAAAACAGACTTTTGGACTCAGTGGGAAAAGGCAAGGGTGGGATGATATGAGAGAATAACATTGAAACATGTATATTACCATATGTCAAATAGAAGGCCAGTGCAAATTTGATGCATGAAACAAGGCACCCAAAGCCAGTGCTCTAGGACAACCCAGAGGGATAGGGTGGGAAGAGAAGTGGGAGGTGGGTTCAGGATCAGGGGGACACACATATACCTGGGGTCAATTCATGGTGATGTATGACAAAAACCATTATAATATTGTAAAGTAATTATCCTCTTAAAATAATTTTAAAAATAATTAGATATGTGTTTACACACACACACATGTATACACCCTAATTCTATACAATGAGAGGCCCTGGAAGTAATGACATACTGGTAGCAAAGAGCATTCCAGTCCTTAGATCTTGGGGTTCTGTTTTTTTTTTTAACATACAGAATTACATTTTCTTTCTTGTGGTGAGAATTTTTAAGGTCTAATCTCTTGGCAGCTTGCAAATATGCATAGAGTATTATTAACTATAGTTGCCACACCAGACATTACATCTCCATAGCTTATTTATTTTATAACTGGAAATTTGTGCCTTTTGGCCTCCTTCACCCAGATCTTAACTTTTTGATACCCTTCTTCCCTAAAAGGAACCAAGGCTCCTCATTGAAGAAATGGCTGGTTCCAAGGTCGGAGCAGTTTATGTAAGCACCTGATAATTAGCTTTTTTGATTGTAATATAAAGGCCAGACATTAAGCTTTGGAGACATCCATGTCAAAGACAGCCACCTCCAATGAACACGTGCCAGCTACACAACTAGATAAAGAGCCAGGCCACCCCACCCATGAAGTTCCCGCTTGTAGAAAGCTCTGGTTGACCTGATAACAGACTATCTTTCTGACTGCTTGCTTCTCCCTTCTCACATTTTATTTCCCGCTCCTGTGTTTTAAATTCACCAATAAAGAGTGAACTTTCAAAACCCTTGACACCCCACCCTCAACCCCCAAAAGGCAGAACCCCAGGTCCAGACTTACTCACATGCCCTCTCTCTATCCAGGACCTGTGTCACCCCAGGTGTGCCCGGTACCCTCCACAACATGTGAGTGAGTAATACACCTCATCATTTCAAAGTCCCCTGATGGTTGTTGCTGACACGTGTCTCACAATCATAAGAACCACAAGAGCCAGTCCAGCCACAACATTGGCTCCAAAAGGAGAATTTCTGTGGGGTCTGCTCATAACTAGTATGAGCCCTGATGAGCAGAGCCCCAGGCATTCCCAGCAAAAGCCTCATGGACTACAGGCTGAGACCAACAGGCAGAAAAAGTCCAAGATGGGACAACTTGCACCATAAAATTAGGAAGCCCTGAAAGAACCATGAGGATGTGTAGAAAGGACAGAGAAGCCAGGTTGAATGGCTTTTGCTAGACGAATCTGGGATACACTGAGAATCAAAACAAATAAACAGCAATGAACCACAACAGATTAAATAATAAAAGGATCCATGAATCAGTACTGCTACATAAACAGGAGAGAGGAATGCTCTTGCAAACAGACACAAACAAACATAAGGGGAGCAGTGGAATCAGAAAATTATCAATAGAAGTTAAAACCAGTGGGTGAAAGTTTGACGTGGAAGATGGTATCCATATAATCTCAAATTCTCTCTCTGCAAATCACTTATTATAAAAGGAAAAAAACAGTAACTATACACAGGATAACCCTCAAACTCTGTTCAAATCCATTAGGCATTATTTAAATGGTAATAAAATGTAGAGATAGCCCAAAGATTAACACCATTTTCCTGACCTTGCCAGGGTAAGGAAATTTTCAAGTTGGGACAATAATAACCTGTGAAACCAGAGACCACATTTCTTTTTTTCCTTTATTCCTAGGGAAATATTTGTTCAGAGTTGATGCTCAAGAATTGTTTATTGAATGTATGAATGTCCATGAATCATTAAAGAAGCAATAAGAGAGACTGAGCTTCAGCTTTTGCAAACTCTGGTAGGTCGGCACCTCCAAAGAATCCCAATCCAGGAGTCAGAAGACTGGATCCTAATCCCAACAATGACACTGAGGACTCAGGGCCTCAGCTGTGCCCACCCGCTCCACTTCTCCACTCCAGGTCAGCATCTCCGTGGTGCTTAATATGCCTTACTATATCTCAATTTCCTTCCAAAACAAAAGTATAAGTCTGTGAGCTTTACCACTAAACAGGTTTGAAACATGTTAGGCCATTTACGCTACAGTCATTCCCCACAGAAAACACTCAGGGAATTAGCACTGGAACATGCCCAGATGATGACACTCTGCCCCCACACTAGAACAGGATGAAAAGAGTTCTGAAAATTGTTTGCAAAATAACGTGAATGTACTTAACAACACTAAACTATATGCTTTAAAATGGCCAAGATGGTCAATTTTATGCTGTGTGCATTTTCCTTAATTTTTAAAAATGTAATGAGAAAAAATTGCACATCATGCACCTCATTTGGAAATCTTCTTGTGTTAGAGTCTAGACTTTATCACTTTCTGGTTGTATGGCCATGAACTAGCCACATAATGTCTCAGTATTAGCCTCTGGAAAATGAGGAGAACATGTGGAGACAACACCTCCCAAGGCTGCTGAGGGGATCACCTGAGAAGACAGTGTTGCTCTAAACAGGACAACATCTCACCAGACAAAGAACAGCTGTCACCACGACAGAGATCCTGAGTAATCCCATTGGGCCCCAGTAGAAAATCCTCTGATAATTGACAGAGGCGATTACAATGGCAGAGCCTGACAGGAAGAACAAAGATGCTGCTTCTTTCCTGACAAAGACTCAGCAGTGAAAAACCATGGACTCTTTGTTTAACAGACCTCCCAACTTCCTTTTCCATCTATGATAGTGATCTCTTTCCCTTGCCCTTTCGGGACTTGCATCTGAATCTCCACAATTGTAAACCTCAAACTACAATGCTATGATGATCCCATAAGCCTATCTCTTCTGGAGAAATATCTGATACCCTATTTGTTTCATGTCAACAGAGAGAAAGGGTGGTCAAAATGATCAGGGGACCCCTGGAAGACTCAGAAAGGCAACTTATTCCCTTGACACATCTGAATGGATTTCTAGTTGACACTTCTCAGGCTGATGAAAGGCAGGACTATAAAGATTTAAAAAAAAAATCAAGAAAAAACTACAAGAGATAAACTTGTTAGGCAGTTTAGGTTGCCAGAAGGATGCACCACACCTTTGGGGTGTTCTACATCTTGCTTGAGGCTGTAGTTATTGTATAAAATTACCAAATCTCATCAAACTAAAGGCTTACAGGGAACAGGTCAAGGCCAAAGAGCCCTGCAGAGCTCACCCAGCCTCAATCTAACATGTGGATCTCTGACTGTTAATGAAGACTAAGAAGTGGTATTCTGAAAATGATGCAAAGAATCCTAGTTTGAAATTAGACATTTCTATGCATTCACAATCGTTCGTTACTGATGGCCTAACAGGACCAACCTCCCTAAACTATCTCATCGCTTGGCCAGTTCACATTCCCCTCATGTCATCAGCTTCTCTGACAAGAATCTCTGGAGAGCCTGACTTGACACCAGTGGCAGTTTCCACATCCACACTCATTTTGCAAAGGGACTGAGACGTGGCCGGTGTCAGTGAAGCAAGGATGTAACCACTCCCTGATGGGCCAAATGCATCTGGCCCAAGACCCTGCTCCACCCTCATCTCGGGACACTCACCCCAACCTGCTGGTCTCTGGGATGAGGGTGGAGAGAAATGCAGAGCACACCCCAGAGAGCTGCAGTGCAGGACAGCAGGGACACTGCAAGGGAGAGTCTCAGCAGACTAGATATGGCTCAAAAACTGTGCCACTCATTTCCAATAATAGGAAAAAGGAAGAATCATTCAATAAACAATGATAGGAATGTGGGCTGTTTGGGGAAATGGGGCCTATCTTATACCAAATATTAAAAAAGAAATTCTAGTTGTCTTTATTGTTAGAAATTAAATAAGAAAAGAGAGCCAAAATAGAATGCTTACACAGATTTAGAGGATGCTAGGATTTTAAATATGCCAGCAAATTTGGAAAACTCAGCAGTGGCCACAGGAATGTAAAAGGTCAGTTTTCATTCCAATCCCAAAGAAAAGCAATCCCAAAGAATGCTCAAACTACCACAGAATTTCACTCATCTCACACACTAGTAAAGTAATGTTCAAAATTCTCCAAGCCAGGCTTCAGCAATATGTGAACCATGAACTTCCAAATGTTCAAACTGGTTTTAGAAAAGGCAGAGGAGACAGAGATCAAATTGCCAACAACCCCTGGATCATTGAAAAAGCAAGAGAGTTCCAGAAAAACATCTATTTCTGCTTTATTGACTACGCCAAAGACTTTGACTGTGTGAATCACAATAAACTGTGGGAAATTCTGAAAGAGATGGGAATACCAGACCACCTGACTTGTCTTTTGAGAAACCTGTATGCAGGTCAGGAAGCAAGAGTTAGAACTGGACATGGAACAACAGACTGGTTCCAAATAGAAAAAAGAGTATGTCAAGGCTGTATATTGTCACCCTGCTTGTTTAACTTATATGCAGAGTACCTCATGAGAAATGCTGGGCTGGAGGAAGCAATAGCTGGAATCAAGATTGCCAGGAGAAATATCAATAACCTCAGATATGCAGATGACACCACCCTTATGGCAGAAAGTGAAGAACTAAAGAGCCTCGATGAAAGTGAAAGAGGAGAGTGAAAAAGTTGGCTTAAAGCTCAACATTCAGAAAACTAAGATCATGGCATCTGGTCCCATCACTTCATGGCAAATAGATGGGGAAACAGTGGAAACAGTGGCTGACTTTATTTTTGGGGCTCCAAAATCACTGCAGATGATGATTGCAGCCATGAAATTAAAAGATGCTTACTCCTTGGAAGGAAAGTTATGACCAAACCTAGATAGCATATTAAAAAGCAGAGACATTACTTTGTCAACAAAGGTCTGTCTAGTCAAGGCTATAGTTTTTCCAGTGGTCATGTATGGATGTGAGAGTTGGACTGTGAAAAAAGCTGAGCATCAAAAAATTGATGCTTTTTGAACTGTGGTGTTGGAGAAGACTCTTGAGAGTCCCTTGGACTGCAAGGAGATCCAACCAGTCCATCCTAAAGGAGATCAGTCCTGGGCGTTCATTGGAAGGACTGATGCTGAAGCTGAAACTCCAATACTTTGGCCACCTGATGCAAAGAGCTGACTCATCTGAAAAGACCCTGATGCTGGGAGGGATTGGGGGCAGGAGGAGAAGGGGAGACAGAGGATGAGATGGCTGGATGGCATCACCGACTCGATGGACATGAGTTTGAGTGAACTCCGGGAGTTTTCATGGGGTCACAAAGAGTTGGACACGACTGAGTGACTGAACTGAACTGAGGATTTTAAAAAGACATTACAAAAGCAATAGGAGAAACCAGAAAGAAAAGTTCAATATAATTATATCTAATTTAAAACCTCGAAAGAACAAATGAAAATCTGAAGAAGTATTATATGCACTATTGCAAATTATTCAAATATAAAAATGCCTCATGGGGAAAACTGTCTACAAAGAGACAATTCAAAGAAAGACAAATAGTCAATAGACAAAGTTACAACTCTAAAGATAAAATAAATTCTTATTAAAACTGATATTGGACTTCCTTGATGGTCCAGTAGTTAAGAATCCATCTGCTAATGCAGGGGACACAGGTTTGATTCCTGGTCCAGGAAGATTCCACGTGGCATGGAGCAACTAAGCCCATGAGACAAAACTATTGAAGCCCACTCGCCCTGGAGCCTGTGCTCCATAACAAGAGAAGTCATCTCAATGAGAAGCCCATGCACCACAACTAGAGAGTAGTCGCCAATCACCACACAACTAGAGAAAAGCACGAGAGCAGCAATGATGACCCAGTGTGGACAATAATAAATAAATAACTGTTTGATATTTTTAACCTCAGGCCTATAAAAAATGTAATTCAGGTACTCACAAATAGCAATGAAATACACACACAAGCAGTTTTTAAGTGGGCAAACCTGATGGAACAGAATTCAGCTTTCACCAGTTATTCTACTTCTAAGAAACAGCCAAATTATCAATAAGTGTACATGGCTAATAGAAATAAACTTTTATTCATTTCTTCTTCTTTTGTAGTTTTAATTTTATTACAAAAAATAGTAAAACATATATCATTTTCTAAAATCCACAATAATTATGTATAGCCATAATGCATGCCTTTTCTTTGATCCTAAGTCTCATCTGTGCTTTGAAAACACTAAACTCCAGTGAGATCATTTGTATAAAGACAATAAGCTAGTTACTGGCATCATTTACAAGTTTAGAAAGCAAGTGAAATGTGAGAAGAAAAGCAAACACCCAATGAGAAGATGAGAACTCAATTTTTCTCTACAAGGCAGACTTTGTCTCTGGGCAGCACTTCCTGCTGGTGCTCATGTCAGCTTTCCCCAGGGCAGCGAGTGGGGAACACAAGGAAATCACGAGGGTACCTCAGACTTTCCGTACAGGCTGGAAATTGTGGTCAACAACTAACTTCACAGAGTCTGGACCCCTTTTAAAAGTTAACATTGAAGTAATAATGCCAGTGAAAGGGGTGGCTGAAGGCAGGAGCCAGTCTCAACCTTCCATCAGAATCACCTGGAGCTTGTTTAACCCCCACCCCCAGAATTTCTAACTTTACACAATTGGTCTAGAAAGAGTGCAGGGGAATTTGCATTTCTAACAAACTTCCAGGTGGTGAGGATGAGCATGTCTGAAAGCTATACTCTGAGAACAGTCACCCTAAAGCTTGATTATAGAGATGTTTCGCATGCATCGTCTCCAACAGCAAGAACTTTAAGAACTTCCCTTGAGGGACTCCTGCCAATAAGTGTTTGGAATCAGCTTCTCTGTGCATTTACAAACAAGTACACAAATAGAACCTAGTTGATACAGCAGTTACATACACAGGGAGCCAGACTGCCTGGTTTGGGATCCAACTCTTTCACTTTCTAGCTGTGTGCTGGTAGACAACTCACTCAACCTCTCTGCTTCAGCAACTTCAAGTGTGAAATAAGAGGTAATAGCTTCTCTTCCTCCAGCAGGAAATTTGGAAATGCATGTCTACCAAAATCAGTGAGAAGTCCTTATCTTCCCATTTCCACACACACATTTTGAAAATCCACAGACAGAAGGTGCCTGGAGAGTTGCTTGCCCTGCCTTAAGCAGATGTTTGACTGTTTCAGTATTATTTAGAGTAACCACACCCACATTCCTTCTTCTAAGCCCCTCTTTCCTTAAGGGCCACCAAATAGCCGAGATGTAGCTACACACTGAACACACCACCATCAGAACAAGCATAGGCGCTCCCATTCCCCGGGGACCCGCCTAGGCTGTCCCATAAAAGAAGTATCAGACTTTTTGGAAAAGATGAATGGATTAGGTTCCAGAAACAAAAGACCTAATAATCACCCAAGTGTGATTAAAATCCAAAGGTTCAGGACTGCCTAGTTCATAGTCCCAGCTATTAGATGAAGACTTCAGGTAAGAGCTTCAGCTCTCTGCAGCTTTTTTCATTGGTGTTTCCTCCTAGTTCAGGGACCCTTCAGTGGTTTCAGGATCAAATGACTCCTGGGCAGGACCACCTGCATCAAGACCATGCACTGCTTCTCTGAGCTAAAGATCTGCAGAAGACCCCACAGGTTTCAGGGACCACATCCCCAGGGTTTGGTCCTCAGAGGTGGAAGTAGAGATAATCACAACAGGGAAAGGGGCTGGTCAAATACATACTCCAGTCCTGGCTCTGCGTCCCAGGTAAAAGCAAAACGTGTTCAAGAATAGTGTCCCCATTCATTACATTAAAAACAAGTGTTTTGCACACATGAAACTTGTCACAGATATTTACCAGGAAATGCAGTGAGAGATATACAGGGAGAGAGGGAGGGGGGAGAGAGAGATTGTCAGAGACACCGTGACGAGGGAGCCCGGTGCACGCGGAACTCAGCTGTCACCTAAGGAATATGGGGAAAGTGGGGACCTTCTTGGAAGATGACAACGGTGCAGGGCACTAACTGGATAAAGGAAACTGTTCATAAACTGCTTGCTTAGGGGAAAAATAAGGGTGCCGCTTTAGTTCAGAACTGCGAATTCCTGAGTAGTACTGGGGAAGCCGGCTAAGGATGGAGTGTGGGTGTGTGGTATTGGGGCGGGGAGTGGGGGCGGGGGGGAAAGGTAGTCCAATCCTTCTCCCGCTTGGCGGGAGACCCCCCCTTGGGCAGCCTGGGTTCATTAGCTTTCCTGCCTCCTGCTTCACTCGCCGCCCCTCCTGCTTCACCCACTTCCCGTCCTACTAGGGCCTAAGGAGTTTGGCGGCGAGACAGCGAGCTACAAGTCAGGGAGCCCCACCACGAGTTCCCTCTCCCGGGCTCTGTTCCCCTCGCCAGACGCCAGGGACCACGTGGCCCCACGGGCTACAAGCAGCCAGGTGCCCAGGGCGCCAGCGGAAAGCGCTCCCTCGCCCCGATCAGCCCCCTCCTCGGCCCCCAAAAGCTCCAGCGGCGGCGTCAGGCACCCGCCCCATGACGGCTGGGGTGTCACAGCCCCGGCGGGCTCTCACCAGAAGAACAGGCGCGAGCAGAAGTTCGCGTCCTGCAGCGGGTTGGGCTTCCGCATCTTGCCGGCGGGGGCGGCCGCAGGCCGGGGTCGCGCTGCTCTGGTGATGGAGCTGCTCCTGGAGGCGCCGGCGGGGAGGCTGGAGGCTCGGACACAGCGCGGGCCTCTCTTAGGGAGACAGAACCACCTGCTTCAGGGAGTGGAGCACCGGGGGGCCGCCCGCTCCGCTGTCTCTGCCCCTGGGGCCTGGAGTCGGGAGCGGTGGGGGCAGCAGGACCAAGGGGCAGCCGGGCGGGCTCTGCCAGGGGCCACGCAGGTGTGAGACGAGGCTGCAGGCGCGCTTGATGGGGCCAGTTAGGGAAACTGCGGCACCCAAGGCACCGGGCTGCAAATTCTACCAAAGGGCGAGCTCTGAGCCCGGGCCCCCACCCAGAAGGCGGAGAGGGAGGGGAGGGCTGCATCAGAAACGCTCCCTCAGCTGTGGTGGCACTGAGAAAGCTGGCAGAAGGAGATAGCAGCCCGCCCTCTGGGCACTCTGCCCTCATCAGGACCAAATAAGGGCGCTACAGGAGGGTGTCCAGCTGTAATGGAGCAAGGACCCTGTGGTACCTTCCTGGGATAGATCCCACCCCACCGCATGCCCTCTGCCTGCCTCTTGTTAGAGCATGCAGTGCTCATTCAGTCCTGTCCAACTCTTTGCGACCCCGTGGACTGTAGCCCACCAGACTCCTCTGTCCATGGGATTATCTAGGCAAGAATACTGGAGTGGGTTGCATTTCCTCCTCCAGGGGATCTTCCTGAACCATGGATCTAGCCTGCATCCCACTTCTTGCATTGGTGGGTGGATTCTTTACCACTGAACCACCTGGGAAGCCCCTCTTGCTTGTAAAAAAAAGCCTTAATCTCCCAGGCCTCCTCTGAGCCACAGAAGGCTGGCTCAAGAATTAGTTATTGAAAGAATGTGAATATGTAGTAACAACAACAACAAAATATTAAACAATAGCTCAGCCATATAGCAATCACAAAATCTTTAGTCCTTCCCTGAAGGATTTAGATCATATAGATGACAGTGTCTGATGCACATTCCTAAGTTGTTCTGCAGATACTAAAACTCTCATCAGATGGAAGAAGTTAACTGCATGATGACCACGAGCAGGGAGCCCCCACACCAGCTGGAGTCTGAGGACTGAAGATGTTAAACCCGGTGACACAACCCTGTTACCTCATCATCAATCAATCAGAAAATAATGCTGGAGGTGATCACCTACACTGCACTTTCTCCCTCACCTTCCCTTTAAAAACTCTCCCCTGAAATCCATCAGGGAGTTTGGGTCTTTTTGAGCATGAACCCCTTGCTTGACTCTTGCAATAAACCTTTCTTTGCTCTAAACTCTAACAGTTTTTTTGACCTCAGACAACAACAGGGTTTAGCACAGATTATGTTTGTAGAGTTGCAAGACCTAATGAAAAGTAACAGAAAATTAGAGGAACTCAGATGATTTTGGAAGATGAATGCATGGTATTAATGGGGACAGCTTTTTGGCATCTTACATGCTGCATTGTGCAGGGAACTTCTGTGAGCTTGTTGCTGCCCTCTTCAACTGGGAAACAGAAATCTGAGGGGAGAGAGACTGTCTCATGATTTCTTTCATCATGAGCTCAGGGCCAAGACAAGTAACAGTGGCATATGTTACAGAACACAGGTCATGCATATTTCTGGGGAACTTCCCTCACCTTAACTCTAACAACAAGGTATTCAGCAAGGTATTATCCCTGTTTTATGGATGAGAAAGATGAGGCTCAAGGACAGCACTTGTCCAGGGTCTTTGAATCAGTAAATGACGAATCCTGATTTGGACTCAAGCCCAAGTCCAGCATGACTATCTCCCTGGTGGATGGACAGTGTGCATCAGAACTGCCTAGAATGTGCTGTTTGAAAGAATGAATGACTGTAGGACTGAATGAACAAAACATTGGGCTCCCACCCATAGTTCAGTTCAGTTCAGTCACTCAGTCATGTCTGACTCTTTGCAACCCCATGAACTACAGCACACCAGGCCTCCCTGTCTATCACCAACTCCCAGAGTCCACCCAAACCCATGTCCATTGAGTCGGTGATGCCATCCAACCACCTCATCCTCTGTCGTCCCCTTCTCCTCCTGCCCTCAATCTTTCCCAGCATCAGGGTCTTTTCCAGTGAGTCAGCTCTTCGCCTCAGGTGGCCAAAGTATTGGAGTTTCAGCTTCAACATCAGTCCTTCCAATGAACACCCAGGACTGATCTCCTTTAGGATGGACTGGTTGGATCTCCTTGCAGTCCAAGGGACTCTCAAGAGTCTTCTCCAACACCACAGTTCAAAAGCATCAATTCTTCGGTGCTCAGCTTTCTTTATAGTCCAACTCTCACATCCATACATGACTACTGGAAAAACCATAGCCTTGACTAGATGGACCTTTGTTGGCAAAGTAATGTCTCTGCTTTTTAATATGCTATCTAGGTTGGTCATGACTTTCCTTCCAAGGAGCAAGCGTCTTTTAATTTCATGGCTGCAGTGTCACCATCTGCAGTGATTTTGGAGCCCCCAAAAATAAAGTCAGCCACTGTTTCCACTGTTTCCCCATCTATTTGCCATGAAGTGATGGGACCAGATGCCATGATCTTAGTTTTCAGAATGTTGAACTTTAAGCCAACTTTTTCACTCTCTTCCTTCACTTTCATCAAGAGGCTCTTTAGTTCTTATTCACTTTCTCCCACCCATAAGTATGTAGCTATTTGTGTGACCATCTTACCAACTCAGCAATTTTCTTCCCTTCCACCCTAAATGAAGAAAGATCAAAATTTGTGGAGCTTATTACAAGATCATGTTGCTATTCTTTGATAATTTCCCTTTTAATGACTTTTGGCTTCAGTTACAAAAGGTGAGTAAGTTCTGGAGAACTGGTATACAGAAATGTGGCTCCAGTCGACAATTATGTACTGTGAAATTTCAATTTTCTATGAGAAGAGATCTTGGAAGTTCTCAACATTAAAAACACAAAAGGAAAATGGTTAAGGTGTGAAGTGACTGCTATGTTGATTGCCTTGGCTGTGGTGAGTATTTTCTATAGTCCATGGGGTCGCAGAGTCGGCCATGACTTGGCAACTGAGCGTATATGTGTATCAAGTCATAGGTTGTATCTTAAATAGTTACATTTTAAATTGTCATTTATACCTCAATAAAGCTGGAGGGAAAATGATATTAAAGAAAGCCTTAATGTATTCAAACATTTTTTATAAGTCAACTTGTAAGAATGGCAGAATGTTGATCATTTTCTATCAATGGGCATTATGAGGATTTATTATACTATCTTTTTTGATATTTCATTCATGTTTAAAATTTTCTGTTGCGAAAATGAAAACAGAGCTGAAATTTGTAACAACTACCTACTTTCTGGTGTTAGTTCTTTCTGAGATAATACAATCTACAATCTACATAACCAGACTTCACCCAATTTACAGTCCTCTTAAATCTCTTGCTGAAGCTGGAAGCCTAGTGACTTCTCTTATCAAGCTTCCCCAGACTATTCTCTCCAGTCCCTACAACTATCTCAGAACCCTAATTAGCATCTCCAAACTGTAAAATACACTCAGTCCCTTCAGCTTCTGCTGTCTTTTTTGCTTTTAACTAAGATCTTTTGAAACTTCTTAGCATGCTTTTCTGAACATTAATATGATATATAGAAGAGATATTAACATCCAGTATTGAATTGTATAGAGAAGACTCAACATGAAGCCAGGGGACCAGAGCTTTAGATGCTTCACTTATTACTTAAACTTTCTGACCTAGCCCATCTCAGGTCTAAAATGGGAAATTGCCACTCTTTATACTTCCTATAGGTTTATTGTAAGTCTCATAATTTGTGAATGCACTTTCTAAAACCTAAAGCAACATACAAATAAAAAGGTGTCCATTCACTGAAGACATGTTTAGTGAACACCTTCTAGCTACATGACCACAAGGCCAGGCATGGAGCTTACAAACACAGAGAAGATGTATTAAGGTCTATATCTGCATGTGTTTTCTGATCTTAAATGTTCAGTACTATAACTAAAAGACAATAATAACAAGTGTTGGAGAGGATGTCGAGAAATTGGAACTCTCATACATTGCTAGTGGGATTGTAAAGTGGTACAGCCACAAAGTTACCACATAATCCAGCAATTCTACTCCTAGGTAGATAAATGAAGCACATGTCCACATGAAAACTTACATATGAATGTCACAGTGGCGCTATTCATAAAAGGAAAAAATGAATTGGAGGCAGGGGGACCCAAGGATAAATCATCCAATAAATGGATAAATAAAACATGGTATTACAGGCTATGAAATATTATTTGGCATTTTATAAAATACTGATGCATGCTATAGCATGGATGAATGCTGAATACTTTAGGCTGAGTTAATGCAGCCAGCCATTGACTCCAGTGAGGATGATGAGACAGCATCTAAGGAGAGATTCAGTCTTCTTGGACTTGAAGATTCATTCCCAGACAAACCTCAGGGACATATGATGCAAATTTATAACTGTGTGAACTATAAATTATTAAATGATCTACAGTATCTCTGTCAAATAGTCACAGCATCAAGCATTAAATCTGCAGCAGGCATAAGAGCAGTACTAAAATGGTTCAGCTGAGATAGTGCTGGTCTTCAAGCATTTTTCTATCAAGACAAATGGGACAAAAGGGATTCACAATTTAAATACACTTCAGCGAGTATCCATAGTCTGAATATAGTGAAAATTTCATTGTCACTCCACCTTCCCATGATATATCCACCTCTGTAACCTCAGGAATGGGCATCTCATTCAAATCTAGCCAATAATAATGTGCTATGTCTGTGTCCAAAGAGTTTGGCCCAGAGATAAACTCAAGGCCCATGTCAGGCCAACTGGCTTTCTTCCTTGAGGATATTTTTGTTGTTGTTCTTTTTTGTTTTTGTTTTCTTTTGTTTTTCCTGGAGTCAGGGTAAAACCTCACTTTCCTTTCTGGTGAGGGAGTTATAAGGATATGACCCCTGACTGCTGTTAGCTATGTGCCCCATTTACATGGAGAGGCCCGAAAGAATAAAAGAGCTTCCCAGGTGGCCCTGATGTTAAATAACCCACCTGCCAATGCAGGAGACATAAAAGTAGGTTTGATCCCTGGGTCGAGCAGATCCCCTGCTCGAGGAGGAGGAAATGGCAACCCACTTCAGTACTCTTGCCTGAAGAATCCCATGGACAGAGGAGCCTGGCGGGCTACATCCATAGGGTCACAGAGTCAGACATGACTGAAGTGACTTAGCATGCACACACACGCCTAAAAGAATAAAACAGGTACCCAGAGTAAAGTCAATAGCTATTTATTAAACATCTACCATGTGGCAAGACTGATCCAGAAGCCAGGGACAAGATAAGTAAATAGGATGAGTGATGAAAAGGAGAGGCTTGGCATCTGGCCTCCAGGGCTCCTGAGACTAGCAGGATCCCTCCTTGGACGGTGTGACCTGCCAGGGCAGAAACTGTCACATTCCAGCTCCTATCCTCTGACATTCCTCCAGAATTAAGGCAGCTCACTGTTTTGGGAGCTCTCTGCTTGTCGAGCACGTTGGGACCATGTGCAAGACAAGCCAAAACCCCTGGATTCAACCCTCAACCACCGCTCAATGGGAAGTTGGTGGATAAATACCCCAGTGCCTTGCCTGTCAGTTGAAGCAATTCTCTCCCCCATGGTGGCCCAGCAAGAAGGAGTCCAGTAGCTCAAGCTGTAACTTGCTTGTTAACACACTCTTTATTGACTTCCTTCCCTTCTGTATATCACTTTTCCACTCCCTAAATGTGTTTTCCTGGGATCACTCCCAAAATAAACTGCTGCTGCTAAGTCGCTTCAGTCATGTCTGTCTCTGTGCGACCCCATAGACGGCAGCCCATCAGGCTCCCCCGTCCCTGGGATTCTCCAGGCAAGAACACTGGAGTGGGTTGCCATTTCCTTCTCCAATGCATGAAAGTGAAAAGTGAAAGTGAAGTCACCAGTCATGTCTGACTCTTCGTGACCCCACGGACTGCAGCCTACCAGGCTCCTCTGTCCATGGCATTTTGCAGGCAAGAGTACTGGAGTGGGGTGCCATTGCCTTCTCCTCCCAAAATAAACTACTTCCACTCAAATCCTTGTCTCAGGGTCTGCTACTGGGGAACCCAAACTAAGACACCTACCAGAACCATCCATCTAATTACGAAGAAATGTATTCACTCCCTTGCACCCATAGAAGTCCTAACTAATAATACTGTAAACCCTGGGTTGTCTAATACAGTTGAGGACTTCAAATGCATCTGGTCAAAATTGAGGTGTGCTGTGTGTATACAATACACAATGGATCTCAAAGACAGTATAAAAATATTTTTCTCTCATTAATGATTTGTCACATTGATTACATGTTGAAATGATATTATTGTGAATATACTGGTTTAAAAATATCTTTCTGATATCCATTTCATTTGCTCCTTTTTACTTTTTAACATGACTACTACAAAAATTTTAAGTTATACTTGTAGTTCATGTCATATTTCTGTGGATGCAAGATAAGGCAGTAGCTTTGGATAAGAAGCAAATGAGAAAGGGCAGTTGACCTTTGGCCCAAAGCTGGTGGTTTTGGTCAGAAAGCCTGAGGTGCCACCTCTTCAAATGAACTGGTCTGCAAGGGTACATTTAACCCCATGTTGTGTATCCATGCAAAGTTCAGAATTAAACTATAAGGTACAACTTGTTTGTATCCTGTGAGAAATGCCACTTTGTAAACAAAGACCAAATTCTGGACCAAACGTTTTCTCCCTTTTACCAAGTGGTGAGTATGTGTGTGTCACTTATCATTCTTCAATGTGCAGGTGACTCGAGTCTTTACTCTTTAAACAAACAGCCAGACGATTTCTAATACATATCTGTATGTCCTATAGGACTGCAACTTTTCCTCGGCTACCATCAAATCACTATTCTTATTTCAAGTGTAGACTTTCATCCAGCAACTGACTATCAAGCATTGCCATCCATCTCTGCCTATCAGTCAACTTGTTCAGTTTCCACAGAACAACCATCTCTGTATTGTGATGGCACTTCTTTGTAGATCCATTTGTATGTTTTATTACTTCCCTGAATTGTTCAAATAAATGGAAGATGAAAAAAATGAATAAGTTAATATTAAAAATAAAGTAATTAATGTAAACATGGAGAAAGCATGAAGTTAAAGAAAGGAGGTACCTATTCAGTCTGGTTTGCATGCATATTAGAAGCAATGGTTCATTACATGTTTAACTTTGAAGGAAGAGAAACAAATTTTTTAAGCCTGTAAAATGCATATAGCAGGTTTATTCATAATTACCAAAACTTGAAAGCAACCAAGATGTCCTTCAATAGGTGAATGGATAATTAACCTAGTTCATTCAGACAATGGAGAATTATTCAACACTAAAAAAAAAAAAAAAGTGCTACCAACCCATGAAACAACATGGAAGAATCATAAGTGCTCATTACTAAGTGAACGTAGTCAGTCTGAAAAGGCTACACGCTGTATAATGCTAACTATATGACAAAAAGGCAAACTATGGAGACAGTAAAATGATCAGGGGTTGCCAGAGAGTGGAGATGGGAGTAAGGGATGAACAGGTGGAGCACAGAGGATTTTTAGCACAATGGAAATACTCTGTATGATATATGATAATGGAAATGTCATACATTTGTCTAAACTCAGAATGCACACCAGGAGTGAATCCTAATGTAAACTATGGACTGTGGGTGACTATGATGTGTCAGTCTAGATCCATCAGTTGTAGCAAATGTATCATCTGGTGAGGGATGTTGGTAGTGGGGAAGCCATGGAGTGTGAGGACAGAGGGTATATGAGAAACTTCTGCAATTGCCGCCCCCAAAAGTAAAAAAGTCAATGACATACTGATAAGATATTGATGAAGATTATATCCAAATGGTGAAATGTTATAACAGAAGAAAAGGAGGGGTGTTGTGTTTTTTTTTTAAGTTATAGACTGAGATTCCATAGTACTAGTATGCAGGTCAGGAAGCAACAGTTAGAACAGGACATGGAACAACAGACTGGTTCCAAATAGGAAAAGGAGTACATCAAGGCTGTATATTGTCACCCTGCTTATTTAACTTATATGCAGAGTACATCATGAGAAATGCTGGGCTGGAGGAAGCACAAGCTGGAAGCAAGATTGCTGGGAGAAATATCAATAACCTCAGATATGCAGATGACACCACCCTTATGGCAGAAAGTGAAGAGGAACTAAAAGGCCTCTTGATGAAAGTGAAAGAGGAGAGTGAAAAAGCTGGCCTAAAGCTCAACATTCAGAAAACTAAGATCATGGCATCTGGTCCCATCACTTCACGGCAAATAGATGGGGAAACAGTGGAAACAGTGACTGACTTTATTTTTCTGGGCTCCAAAATCACTGCAGGTGGTGACTGCAGCCATGAAATTAAAAGATGCTTAATCCTTGGCAGGAAAGTTATGACCAACTTAGACAGCATATTAAAAAGCAGAGACATTACTTTGCCAACAAAGGTCCATCTAGTCAAGGCTATGGTTTTTCCAGGGGTCATGTATGGCCAGTGACTGACTTTATTTTTCTGGGCTCCAAAATCACTGCAGGTGGTGACTGCAGCCATGAAATTAAAAGATGCTTAATCCTTGGCAGGAAAGTTATGACCAACTTAGACAGCATATTAAAAAGCAGAGACATTACTTTGCCAACAAAGGTCCATCTAGTCAAGGCTATGGTTTTTCCAGGGGTCATGTATGGATGTGAGAGTTGGACTACAAAGAAAGCTGAGTGCAGAAGAATTGATGCTTTTGAACTGTGGTGTTGGAGAAGACTCTTGAGAGTCCCTTGGACTGCAAGGAGATCAGCCCTGGGTGTTCATTGGAAGGACTGATGTTGAAGCTGAAACTTTGGCCACCTGATGAGAAGAGCTGACTCATTGGAAAAGACCCTGATGCTGGGAAAGATTGAGGGCAGGAGGAGAAGGGGACGACAGAGGATGAGGTGGCTGGATGGCATCACTGACTCAATGGACACAGGTTTGGGTGGACTCTGGGAGTTAGTGATGGACAGGGAGGCCTGGCGTGCTGCGGTTCATGGGGTGCAAAGAGTCGGACATGACTGAGTGACTGAACTGAACTGAACCGTCTGGGAGCCCCAGGCTCACACTAGATCCAGGAGCCAATAGCATCAGGGCATTTTCCCCTTCAGACACCCACACCCTACTGACCTGAGCCCCCGGGAAACACCCCTAAACTGTCACTCTAAACCGAGTGATTTAGACTTAAGACTTGGTGACTGGCCAGGGGAAAGAAGCCTTGAAAGGGAAATAATACATTTACAATGGAGAAAGCTGAGATCAAGTTAACATCACCAATGTTGAAACATTATCTACATCATGTATCTCCTCATATGATGTTAGCTGGACTGCTTACAGAGTGCCCAGATTAAACACTGATTCTGGATGAGCCTGGAGTAAAAGCAGGGCTTCTCTGCTCACTAGGACTGTATTTCCAGGAAAGAAATACTCATCACCTGGCTTGAGTGGTGGAGGTGGAGCTGAGCTGAACAGAAGGGACTGCAGAGACCAGGAGACGAACTCACCAGTATCTGGGTAGATAGACCCACCATGATGACCCAGTCCTCAATCCTCTCTCTGCTTCCCTCCTTCAACATTCCACCTGCCTTGAAAAAAGAATCTGGTGTTGTGTGTGTTGGCAAATACTCACAGTCAAATGGCACGTGGAATGTAAAGTCCATTTTCACTCCTTTGAGTCTGCAAGGGTGTTTCTGGATGATCAGTGTTTGACTCAGTGGATTTGTGGATTCTGTAGATTGCCCCCAGCCCTGCCCGAATTGTGAATGGGCATCATCCAACCTGTTAAGGGCCTGACTAGAAGCAGGGCAGAAGACAGAGAATTCCCTCTTTTTTTTTCTCCCTCACCGCTGGAACTGACCTCCAATCTCATCTTCTCCTGTCCTTGAAGTGGAATGTACACCACTGACTCCCTGGGTTCTCAGGACATCGGACTTGAACTAAATTACGCCATTGGCTGCCCTGGTCTCCATGGAGACTGTGGGATTTCTTACATAATCAGTAAGCCACTTACTCCTTTGTGTGTGTGTGTATGTGTGTGTGTACACATATATACATACAAGTAGGTAAATGTTCACGGAAAAATGAAGATGGGAGAGCTTGGACTGGGAAGTTTTTCATCTCGTTTGATCCCAGCGTCTGCATTTCCCGCTACTACTCTGCATTGCCTTCACGTTCTCAGCCTTCACTCACTTCCCCGGGTTTGTTATTCTGTCTATATCCCTTGTCAGGGTCGCCAGCTCTCCATGGGATGCAAGCCTGCAGAGCAGCCTGCGCAGCAGCAGCCATAGCGTCTTACTGGTGCATGGCGCCATCTCGTGGCCAAACTAGACAACTGTCGGGGTCAATTTGACACTGTACTGTAGTTGGGCCACTTACTGAGGTGATGTGGCTTAAAGGGTAAATCGTCTGCCTGGTGGCTTAAAGGGTAAAGCATCTGCCTGCAATGCAGGAAGACCCGGGTTTGATCCCTGGGAAAGGAAATGGCAACCCACTCCAGTACTCTACCTGGGAAACCCCATAGACGGAGGAGCCTACATGGCCACAGTCCATGGGGTCACAAAGAGTCGGACACAACTGAGCGACGACATGACAGAGGTGAAAATAGAGCTCTAGATTTTTTTTTTCTCTTCTCTTCTTTACTTTTCTTTAGACAGTAAGTCACATATACTCAAAGAAATTCGTGTTCCTATCTTAATCATCTCCCGGCAGGAGCAAGAAATGCACGTGCAGATAGAAATGGAAAAGGGGAGTATATCACAGGAGCAAGAGGGGTTGCGAGGAGCATTTTACTATGAATGCAGTACTGATGCCTCTTTTTCCAGTGTGATTCAAAGGGAGAAGTACAAGTGTGCAGCCAAAAAAGAAAAAAAGGTAAGAACAAATTAAAAAGAAGAAAAAAGAGATTTCGTTGAAGGGAGGTGGAAATCTGTGAACTCTTCCAGGCTCATAAATTTTATTATATCATAAATACCTCCCTCCTAATTTGGTATGAAGATTATGACATAAGACATGTAGAGCACAGAGAAAAGTGCTAAATAAATGTCATCTATTGTTATTTTTATTCCCAGAAAGAGGAGGCTACTGAGAGCAGTGTGACAAACACTTTTGGTTTTTTGCTCAGATGGTCCAGATTTTAACACTGAATGTCCTGTTTGCTGTGGATCCACTCATCCCCAGGGACACAAATAGTTCCAGGTTTTCAGCTTTTATTGGAGTTGAGGAGGATGGAAGAAAGTGACTGAATGTCTATTTTCCACAATCAAACGATAATCTCCTGTCAGAAGCCCAGCAGTTCCTATTTCTACTTTATCTTCTCCTCACATTGCCACCTGCCTGCAAAAACGAAAGAAATTCTTGTCCTCGGAAACAAGTCAGCATATTGCACTGCAGAGGGCAGCCTGAAGCCAGACTTGGTGTTCTCTGCACCACTCAGCAGCTACCAGCAGAGGGCACACTCCTACCCAGCTCACTGTACTCCCAGCTCCCCTCCCCTGACCCACCTAGAGTTTCTGCCTCCCAGGAAACCTTAGTCCATTCATTGCTCTTCCAAGCTAGGCTGTATTCATCCTTTTTCCTCTGCCTCCTTCTCCCTCCTTCCTGCCTCTCTATCTTCCTGTCTTTCATTTCCATGAGTAAAGTTGCAATGAATGTGAGCTCACAATTACAAATCACAAAGCATCTGTTTTAACAAACCACCATGAGTAAGAGAGTCAAACTTTTAGAAGTTTTAGGGAAAAACTAAAACCAATCCAACCTGCAAAAACCACAGAAATGAGAATAATGAGATACAAATAAGATAAGAGATATAATGAGATACAAATAAAATAAGCCTCTTTAGGGACTTCCTGGACGGCTCAGTGGTAAAGAATCCACTGCCAGGGCAGGAGACATTGGTTTGATCTCTGATCCAGGAAGATCCCACATGCCTCAGGACAACTAAGTCTGTGCACAACTACTGAGCCCGTGGTCTAGATCCTGGGAGCCACAACTTCTGACCCAGGGCTGAAGCTACTGAGCCCTCTCACCCGAGAGTCTGTGCTCTAAAACAAGAACAGCCACCGCAATGAGAAGCTCATGCACCAGAACTGGAGAGGAGCCCCCATTCACCCCAACAAGAGAAAAACCCATGCTGCAACAAAGACTTAGCACAGCCTAAAATAAATAAAAATAAACGACAAACATCTCTAATACTAACAGATAAAACGTGGCTTCTGAATTTTGACTAAAGAACAAGAGGTTAGAAAAAAAGAAATAGGCAGATTTGATGAATAAAATGGAAATTCTAGAACTTTTTTTTTTAAGAGTTTTACATAGCCAAAGATAAATTTTTTAAAATCAGAACATATGTCTGAAAAAAAATTCCCAGAATGCAGCATGGAGCAATAAAGAGGTAAAAAATGTTAAAGGGAGTTTGAGATATAGAACAAAGTAAAAAATACATCTTATCAGAGTCACAGAAGGAGATAAAGGATAAGGGCAGAGGTGATTCCTAGAGAGAGGAAAGACTAATGGTTCTCCAGAACTGATGAAAGAGCATCAGCTTCAAGATCAGTAAATCCTAAAGATTTAAAAAAGAAAAATCCACACTTAGAAAACTAGTGAAACTGCCAAAACCAAAGAAACAATCTTAAAACCAGCCAAACACAGATTAATCTACACAGAAATGACAAATCAGGCTCTCAGTTTCTCAAAAACTACGGAAGCCAACTAAAAATGAGTTGTATCTTCAAAGTACTGATTCAAAATGATGGTATAACCCAGTAAAATTCATCTAATGAAATACTATATTCTGCTCTCATAATTTATGAACTATAGCTACATTCTGGAACACAGATAAATTGCACAAATACAGTGTGTGGGGGGAAAAAATAGGTTACAGAAGAAACCTACACAATGATTCCATTTATGTAAGACTCAGAAACACACAAAACTAAGCAATGGGTCAAGTAAGCCTTCACTGTTACTGTGTAATTTGTACTTTGTAATATCTGGTCATTCCATGGTTCGTTAAGCTTCAGACTAACAGAAAATTAAGCATTAACTACGGAGCTAGGGGGAAAAAAATCTGCGAACTCAAAACCTTTAGAATTGGTCTACAAAGTTTTAGTAAATACCCATGTAGAAAGATCGTCTTTGGCTACTTCTAAAATGCCACCGGTAAATCAGACTGTATCCTAAATTCCGGTCCTTCCTCAGCCCATCCGAGCATGAAGTGCTGTAACCTACCCGCATTAACTCGGTGCAACGCTGGTCCACGCGGGTCGTGCCCGCTGCATGCCTAGACCACGGCTGCCATCTGTCTGGACAGTGTCCCCGGAGACGCCTGAGCGACATGTCCAGGGCTCAGATCTCGGCTCTGGTGTTCGGCGTCGGGGGCTTTGGCGCTCTTGTCGCGGCCACCGCGTCCAATGAGTGGAAAGTAACCACCAGAGCATCCTCGGTGATAACGGCCACTTGGGTTTACCAGGGGCTCTGGATGAACTGCGCAGGTAACGCGTTGGGTTCTTTCCACTGCCGACCGCACTTTACTATCTTCAAAGTAGAAGGTAAATATAATAGCTTTGTTTGGGGTGGAAGCAAAATGTCGCTTTTCCCTTCAAGGCGCTCAAGTGTCTGTGTACAGTCTGCTGTTAGCTGGGTGCTTAATCCAAGTGCCAAGATTTGCCTAAGATGGATGATGTGTGTGAGTGTTGGCTGAGAGAATTAAATCATGCCTTTTATATGGCAAAGGAAAATTAAGAATAACTTTATGGATATGGTGAAAGTCACTCAGTCGTGTCCCGTTTTTTGTGACCCCCATGGACCATACAGTCCATGGGATTCTCCAGGCCAGAATATTGGAGTGGGTAACTGTTCTCTTCTCCAGGGGATCTTCCCAACCCAGGGATCAAACTCAGGTCTCCTGCCTTGAAGGCAGATTCTCTACTGTCTGAGCCACCAGGAAAGCCAAACGGTTTTGTTAGAAATACCTAATGTGAATAATAGATGCCAAGGGAAGGGGCGAAGTGACTGACTTGTTTTAAAACTTGTTTCAATTTGCCTGTGTCATGGAGAACTCCATATATACACATATAGGACACACACGCCACCAGAAACCATATGTTATAATGTTTTGTTTTTTTTACCTCACCACCTGGCATGTGGAGAGCTTAGTTCCCCCATCCAGGGATCCAACTTTTGCCCCTGGCAGTAGAAGCAGAGTCTTAACCACTGGACCACCCGGGAAGTCCTGATCCTATGTTATCTGAAATCCCTGTATTTCCTGAGGCCATTCTAACATGAAATCCATACACACATGTGTATATATTCATATATATGTGTATGTATAATATATATTCACAGTGATATGAACATATGAGAAGACATATAGTATTGAGAGAGTAAGAGTTTTTAGAGGGGTTTCCATATTTTTAAAGAACTATGTTCAGTGATAAAATAGCAGGACAAGAAATTTTTGAAAGTAGCTAAGGGAAATAAAATGCCCATGAAGTATTTGTCAGTAGGATTTATCAAAAATATGTACGTAGATGAGCTTTCAACTTTATGCGTATTAGAAACTATTGCAAGGGGTTCCTTGCAACATACTGCAAGTATATGTATCCTAAAGAGGGAAAAAATTTAAAGCTTTTTCAGTATAGTCTACAAGAATATCAAATCATTATGTAGTACACCTGAAATTAATATGATATTTAAATCAACTATACTTCAAAGAAAGATATTTTCATACCTTGGAATACCTCCAGGGCAACAATTATTGGCTACGTGCTTGTATTATGGAATTACTATCTGCATCTGTTTTCTGCCTATTAGGTATGTTTACAAATCAGTCACAAGTTGTGGGTTTATTATACTAAAAATTGCCCCCAGTAATTTATAATACATAGAGTTTTCACAATCAAATGGCAAAACTGAACCTTGACCCCAGTAGAGAAAATGAAATAAAATTTTAACCAGGAAGTTACTAAAGCATAATATTTTAAGGGGTTTTTGTGTCAAGTATTCATGTCATTAGTCCACAACGTGTGCCAAGGGATAAAGAGAGGATATTTAGTTAAATCCAGGAGATTCTAATGACAATCAAGGGAGCAGTTCAAGCTTGGACACAGGCCTCCAAATAACATGGGCTTTCCTAAGCCCTCATTAGAGGAATCAATGCTCATCTCTCTTCAGTCCCGACTTCTAAACTTATCTTGGGATATTTCAAAATTGTTCCTTCTACTGTGGAAGGTTTCCCCAGATGCAGGGAAAACTGTTAAAGGAGAGTGTTGTGGGGGACGAGGTTGTCATTCCACAGACCTCTTGGCCCACTTCCACCTCGGGCAGCAAGTAGAAGATATCTCATGTGGGTAAGAGTATCTCTTTGTTCTTTCTGGGTTCGTTCTTTATATATATACATATATATATGTGTGTGTGTTCTGCGGCATTGTGCGTTAGTCGCTCCAGTCATGTCTGACACTTTGCGACCCCACGGACTGTAGCCCACCAGGCTCCTCTGTCCATGAGGATTCTCCAGGCAAGAATACTGGAGTGGGTAGCCATTCCCTTCTCCAGCAGATCTTCCTGACCCAGGAATTGAACCAGGGTCTCCTGCATTGCAGATGGATTCTTTACCAGCTGAGCTGGTATATATTTATGGTCTTCTATCTTTCATTCTCTATTCCTTAATGAAACCTCGTTATTGTGAAATATAGGCAATCAACCTTAGCTCCAAAGTGGGCTAAAGAACCATTGTTACCTTTTATAATGACTTCAAAAGCTACTTCCCTAAATGTATCTTAGAAAATGTGGAGTTAGAAATTTTGTTTCTAAATATTGTTGATGGTGATCCAAACAATCTTCTACCCTTAAACTTCATCCTCTTCACTTTGCTTCTCAATAGAAATATATCGTGTTCTGTTCTATATCTGCTGTATAAGCTGCGCACGAGAGGTAATTTGGAAAACCTTGCTCACCTCCAATGCTTCAATTAGAATTTGTAAAATTCATTTAACACAATCTTTCTACTTTATTCATCCTGAATCAAAATCTTTATCAAAGATACAGGTTACTATTGAGATGTATGTTCAACATCAGGAACATTGATTCATATTCTCAAGAAAATGGACACACAAACTTAGATTTCCTCATTCACACAGTCATTGCTGATGATGCTGATTACTTTTCTTTTATTCTTATTTGAAAGCATAACACTGAGGTGTTTGGAAAACTTTCTATGCCAATAAGCTCTTAAATGTCACAATAATTTCAAATTGAGTAAAAAAACTCAGAAGCCAAAGAGGAATGAAAATGGTCATATCGTGTTTTAAAATAATAAATTGATTTAAGCCTATACTGTCAATTTGAGACAAATCTTAGGCCAGATTAAGCCTCCTCTAAGAAAGAAAAAAGAGAAAATCTTTTTAAGCTGCCAGATTTTTTCCTTGCTCTTTACATAACTTCATTGTCAAAGTCATACCTTCTTGTTGCTAACCCTCTTAGATGACCCAATATAGCTACAGATTTTTAGGAACGCATTTAGATTAATAATGATGACATCCTTAAAAGATTGATGTAAACCAGCATATCTTTGGACAAGAGGCATTTCCAGTTGTGAAAAATATAAGCCCCCTTCTACTATAGTTATAAGGAATCAATTTTAGGAGCTTACCATAGTTGTTAAGTCACTAAGTCGTGTCCAACTCTTTGTGACCCCATGAACTGCAGCACATCAGGCTTCCCTGTCCACCATCTCCTGGAGTTTGCTCAAAGTCATGTCCTTTGTGTCAATGACACCATCCAACCATTTTATCCTCTGTCGCCCCCTTCTCCTCCTGAACGCGATCTTTCCCAGCATTAGGGTCTTTTCCAACGAATCAGATCCTCACATCGAGTGACCAGAGTATTAGAGCTTCTGCTTCAGATCGTAGAAACACTTGTATTTCAGTCCTCACTGTGGCCTGAAAGCTTCTTGACTCAATTTCAAAGCACTGCATTGTCTTTAGATGCAATATCCACTCTAGGCTGTGTCTCTTGTTTTGTCATGTTTGGTTTTTCTTACCTGTGAAATGGTGATGAAACGAGAGAACATAGACAAAGCGCCTTGTACAGTGCCTGGCAGAGAGCCGTGCACCATGAAGGGTGGCAATCATTCCTATGAATACAGATTTCGATGCCAGGAGAGCTCACATCTCAGTGGTAGGAAGGTGACAGTTTCTTCTGCTCCATCTATTTGTTTCTAGCCAGGACAGTAGTAGCTGCTATCTGGGATCCAAAACCAAATAGGAGGCCTCTGATCCCTTGTCGCACACCCTATGTCATATTTATAACAAAGTGAAGGCTATTGTGTTCATTGGATTAAAGTTGATGCTTATCCTACAGGTTAGGACTCACTGCACATCATTAGCCAGGACCTTCTTTGTGTCGAAGTCAGTTTCTCACCACCGATGTGGACCTGTTCCTTCTGTCAATCACATATTGCATCTGCTGAAATGGGGAGAAAAGGCCCCCTTCGGGCTTCATGGTGGGAAATAGAGCCCCACCAGACCTAGGATGTGTGTGTATGGTCCTACCATTACCATGCTGTGCTCAGCTGTGTCTGACTCTTTGCAACCCTATTTACTGTAGGCCACCAGGCTCCTCTGTCCATGGGATATTCCAGGCAGGAATACTGGAGTGGGTTGTCATTTCCTTCTCCAAGGGATCTTCCCAACCCAGGGATGGAACCTGTGTCTCCTGAGCTTCTTGCATCTCAGGCAGATTCTTTACCTGCTGAGCCGTTGGGAAAGCTATTGGGAAAACCTATTTGTATTCTGGGTAGTCAAAAATAGACAAAGTTTCCTCAAATATTCCTGGTTCTGAGCACTAGCAAAAACTTTATGACAGACAGTTTAATTTACTGATTTGATTCACATTTGCATTTTACAAAGTGATTTCACATACATGATCATATTTATCCAAAAGATGGTACTCTGTAGTTCCCATTTTACAGAGTAACTGAGACTCACAGGAGAGCATATTTATAACTTTATATGGTTGTCTATAGAATATTTGGGGAAATATCCAGGGTTTGTACCAGCCTAAAACCTGCATTGAAGTCCCAGCTCTGCCACTAATTTTTTGTGTGACACGCATGCACAGATAAGTTACTTAAATTCATTGTTTCCCTTTCTCACTGAGAAGATGATGATATTAGTTACATACCAAAATTTGTGGGAAGATCAAGAAAAAGAATCCTCTGTGTGTGTGTATGCTCAGTTGTATCCAACCCTTTGCAGCCCCACAGACTGTAGCCCACCAGACTCTTCTGTCCATGGAATTCTCCAGGCAAGAATACTGGAGTGGGTTGCCATTTCCTTCTCCAGGGGATCTTCTCAACCCAGGGATCGAACCCATGTCTCTTACATCTCCTGCACTGGCATGTGAGTTCTGGGAAGCCCTATTGCATGAAATAGGCAAGTATGTATTTTTAAAAGTACCTGGAATTTGTTTTAATCAGGGATGGTAAGACACACAGACATGAAATGCCACTGAGGAGGAAGTTTTCATACTCACAGATCCCCAGAAGTAGGAGCCTGGTTCCCCACACAGGGCCAGGCTAGGAAGCACTAGAGTCAGTCAAGAGGCTGAGGAGTGAGAGGAAAACATAGGCAAGAGCTTTTATTGAGTTTTCTGGTACCCGCCCCGGGTTGATCACGATGGAGGAACATTGGCTTGACGTATGAAAGCTTGATCAAGGAGATTACTGGAGTGTGGGCTTTGGATTAGCTGCTTTGTCTCTGAAAGCGGCACGTGTATTTTATCTCTAAGAATCCACTGGCCTTGGTATCCCCCTCTCCTACCTGCTACAGCGATGCCCTGGATGCCAGAGCACCGAGAATGCAAAAAGCAAGAAAATACAGGGGCTTTCCTGATGGTCCAGTGGTTGAGATTCTGCCTTGCCAAGCAGGGGACGTGGGTTTGAGCTCTGATAAACAGCTAAGCCTGCCTGCACGCTCCGGCACTCGCGTGCCATAACTAGAGAGTCCGTGCATGGCAATGAAAGATGCACTAAGATCTCATGTGCTGCAGCTAAGACCCAACACAGCCTAATAAACAATTAAAAAAACAAGAAAATACAGTAAATACAGTATGGCTATAAAATCCTTTGGTGGTGTTTGCATAGATAGGTCAGGAAGGCAAGTGCTTTGCCATCCCCCCTCCCCTTTATGGCTTCTCATGCTTATCTGATTGTCAGTCTTTGTTTTCTTGTGGTGAATATTTTGTGTAGAAAAGGTTCAGGTGTATTTCTTGCCAGGTCCAGTGCTCCTCTGTTGCTCATTGCCCATATGAACCCAAGTGTGGCCAGCTGGCGCCGGTGAGTCTCTTCTGCTCTGATTCCCTGACTCACCCACAGACTAATTCGCATCCTCAAGCAGATGAACTCAAAGGGCATCTGAGCAAAGAGCATGCTGGGACTGGTAGCTTTAGAATCCACCGCTGTTATGCATTTTTAGACACTTGCAGAGCACTTCAGAAAGCAGTAATGCTCTTGAATAAAGCCAGTGCTGGGGTCCAGCCTCAGCAGGATCCAGGGGTACCCTCAGGATGAACGGCGTCGGCGAGAGAGAGACAGAGAGAGAGAGACCAGACTGGGGGTATGCAGCAGAGTCTGGCAAATCTTTATTTTTTACCATAGCTTTTATATTCTAAGTTAGTACATTTTTAAGGGGAAGATAGTTTAATATTACATCAGATTATCCTTCATGAAACCAGGGTGTTTTCTGCATACTTCTTGTGAAAGTCTTGTACATTATCTTCTGGCCTTGGGGCCTATTGACACTTTATGACCTAGGTGAATGCAAAGCTGTTTTCCGTAATCTATTCTTTGTTGAACACAAAGGTCAGTCCTTTTGCAGAAGTTATCAGTTAAATTTATCTAAAAGGTTTACCACACAAAGACTCTGCAGCTCCGGTGAGGCAGCCCCTGTTTAGCATTCCTAGTTAAAATTAACAATTCTAAACTCTTATTTTTCTAAATCTTTAACTATAACCACTTTTAGAGTAATATTTTTGTGTTCTCTAATAGGGCTTCCTCACCTCCCGAAAGGCTCTGTGCCTATTAGGGCCTTTGTGTGATCAGGTTCTTTATGCTGTTCATGACTAAGGTGTTGTGAGCAGTCATGTGCATTAGTACGCATTTGCCAAGCAGGCTAGAATGCCAGCAAAGGGGTCTAAATTGAAACACTCCTTTCATCCTGGATAATCTTAGAGGATACCACCGTCCGGGGGACATATTGATTAAAGTTCTAAGTTGATTCTGTTTGGAGAGAGATCGGGGAAGGCCTTCTACCTGTGTCACAGAAATTAGGGAGTAGTCTAATACAGCAAGCATCAGAAAGACAGATATCATCTTTAAGGTGAGCACCGGGGCAGCTTTTTGAAATCCGTGAAGTCCTGATCTGCCTTGCTTGTCAGGCCTTCTCCTCATGACCTTGTCATGGGTGGGATCTCGTGGGCTGGCTCCCGGCAAGCCAGGATAATTGAGCAGATTTCCAGGAGACAGCTGGTCTACAATTAACCTTGGACCAAATTTTTTTACACATTACAGGAAAAAACTGATGACCAAAATTAACAGTTTGGCAAATGGCCATGGCATCATATTACAACTACAAAAGGAATCCTCTGAGTAGTTAATTTGCTTATTCGCTAATGAGCTCCTTCCCATTCATTAGATTCCCAGGGCAGCATATGGAGACAAAGTGAGGACAGGACACAGGCCTATCCCCAGCGGATATACTGCTTAGAGATGATCATTTAGCAAGCGATTAGCCCAGGACGGTAAGTGCTGTCTGGGGTTAAGTTCAGGGCATAGGCAGACTTCCCAGAAAAGCTATTGCTTGAACTGACTTGAAAGATGGGTAGAAGTTGGCCCAGAGAAAGGAAGGGAGGGCATTTCAGGTCAGGGGAATTATCCAGCCCTACAATTTATTAACTGTGTGACTCCAGGCAAAAATGCTTAAAGTATGAGCTCCCCTGTCTGTAAAATGGAAGTAATATTATTACTACTATTTAATTAATTAAATATAATTAATATTATTATTAATTAGTAATATTATCTACTTTAGAGGGCCATGGTGAGGAGGAAGTGAATTGATTTGTGCAGAGAACCCAGAGCAGGGCCTGAAGCATCTACAAGCAAAGACCTCAAGGCAGGAGGAGCCAAATGCATCAGGGACCATCAAGCACATGGGAAAGGCTGACACGTGGACATGCAGGAGAAGGTTCAGATGGGGTGCAGGTACAGAGAGAAGGGAACTTGTGAAGAGACCTTTAAGCTTCATTAGGGGATTTAAACTTTGTCTTAGAGGAGCTGGAAAACCATTGAAACATTCTGAGCAGAGAATTTCTGAAGGGACTTGCATTTCAGAAAGATCCTGCAGTATTTCATGTGAGAACCTGAACCAAGAGGGCAGCATTGGGAACCAACAAGGAGGGTGCTTAGAGGTAGAGCTCATAACACCAACTAACTTGGTGACTCATGAGGGATGACGAGGTCATGGATACGCTGAGGTTCCTGCCCAGAGGCTTGTTGGCAGCCGAAGAAGAAGCTGGCTGCAGAGCAGGTCCCAAACTAAGTTCCATCCCTTCTCCCAGAACAGTGTTTTCCAGTACATACCAAGATCTCAAGCAATCAGATCCTCAACTTAATGTCTGGCTTTAAACATCAATTGGATAGAATGAAAGATAATAGTGGACTGAACTGAATTTTAAAAAATTGTGCTTTTTAGATGTTTAATAAAGAATAACAGAAAAAGGGGGCAGCCATAAGGATTAATGCAATCTGAAGTGCCATTAATAGTATAAGAATGTTCAAGTTAGAAGACATATTCTCCCCATATGCTCCCCATATTCTGCAGTCAAATTGCATAGGGCTGACTTGGGCACCATACTTTAAGGAACACAAATACAAACCATATTCATTGATTTGAGAGGAGGGTAACCAGGAGGATGGAAGGTCTTGAAATAAATTCACATGAGCAATTGTTTCACCTGGAAAAAGGTAAAAAAATATATGCTGGATGCAGGAGGGACTGAGGAATGGGAAGAAGATGAGTAGGACTGATGGGTAGATGATACTAGGGAATCAGATTCACAGGAGCTATGGAGAAATTTCTGAGTTGCCCAATGATGGAACAGGCTGTCCCACAAAGAACTGGTTAGAAGTATCCAGAGGAGGCTGCTATTGGTCCTCTGTTAAAAGGCGGTAGAAATAATTCCTGCATTGGCTGGAAATACAGACTGTGTGCATCCTCAGTCACTCAGTCATGTGCAGCTCTTTGCGTCCCTATGGACTGTAGCCCACAAGACTCCTCTGTCCATGGGATTTTTCAGGCAAGAATACTGGAGTGGGTTGCCATCTCTTCCTCCAGGGGATCTTCCCAACCCAGGGATTGAACCTGGGTCTCCTGCATTGCCAGGTGGATTCTTTACCACTGAGCCACTTAGGAAGCCCAGAAAGACAGACTAGGTAATCCCTCAGGTCAATTCCAGTTTGAGATCTGAGATTCTGTGACATCTAAGAAGAAAGAGAATATTTAAACATCAGTATTTCTGATTTGCGTATTGACTTATTTTTGGACAACTCATGAGCTCCATGCTGATTACTTTGGAACAAAATAATAAAAAGACCTGTCTGCCCTGGAAATTGTTCACAGTCCAGAAGGGAACATGAATTAAGGTAGTAAATGTTATAGTAATGTTATTATATTTAAATCAATATATTAAGGTATGTTAGAATTGATATAATAATCATGCAATTCTCTATCTTGAACTGATAACTTCAAAGGTCCTAAGCAAGCCCTAGGGGTGTGCCCCCTAACCCTTGCAGAGAAAGGAAGGACTCTTGCTAAATCCAGGCATAGAGTAAGACCTAGTGGCTGGGGGGAGGGGCAGATATAAGAGCACAAGTCTTGCCTTTAACTGGATTTCTTTGAATCAATATTTTTGCTTTATATGAACCAAACATAGTCCATGACTATAACAGCCAAAACAGTCACCTTGGTGGGAGACGCATTTTCTGCAGAACACAAATGTGACTCTCAGTCAGTGCAGGAAAATGAAGGCTATTTTCTCCCTGTCTGACCACAGGAGATGCTCTCATTCATTTACCAACAAACCTCCAGCCAGTCATGTCTGGGGATTTTCACCTGCTCTGCAGGACTCTTACAAATGTCCCCAGGGAAGCTGAGTCTCTACGGTGGGCGTCAGGACCCTTCCTCAGGCCTGCACCCTCGCTATGTGCTCTTTCCACTATGATCAGCCTTCCATTTTCTGGAACAAAACAATAAAACCTCTCTCCTGTTGAAACCTGAACCTCAGACCTCACATTTTGCTCTGCCAACTGATGTCTGGGCTCCAGACAGTACATCTGACTCATGACTGTCCTACCCACGAATTGCAAGCTGCCAGGCCACTCAGTCCTGACCCAATGCCAGCCCTCAACTGTGAGCTCCAGTCCCAGCTGGCTGGACTGCCTGCTGGTTTGCCCAGCGGATTCTCCTGCCCCAGGTTCTATTTCCTTACCAGAACAGGCTTCTCTCCTACCCTCTACCTTGGGAAGGACTATTCTCCAAAATGTGAGAATGTGGGTGGGAAGGAGTAAAGCAGGAATCACTTCCACGGTCCAGTTAACAAAGGGAATGCAGTGGGTGATGGTCTTGGTAGGAGATGGAGCCACAAAGAGAAGCCAACAGATGCTATTTAGAGAATTATCTAGAATTGATTTATGTCATCTGGGAAAATACCCATGTTATCCTAACTCATGGCATCTGGTCCCATCACTTCATGGCAACTAGACGGGGAAACAATGGAAAAAGTGACAGATTTTATTTTGGGGGGCTCCAAAATCACTGCAGATGGTGACTGCAGCCACGAAATTAAAAGATGCTTGCTTCTTGAAAGAAAAGCTATGACCAACCTAGACAGTATATTAGAAAGCAGAGACATTGCTTTACCAACAAAGGTCCGTCTAGTCAAAGCTATGGTTTTTCCAGTAGTTATGTATGGATGTGAGAGCTGGACTACAAAAAAAGCTGAGCAATGAAGAATGGATGCTTTTGTGTTTCTTTTTTTTTTTTTTCATGGATGCTTTTGAACTGTGGTGTTGGAGAAAACTCTTGAGAGTCCCTTGGACTGCAAAGAGATCCAACCAGTCCATCCTAAAGGAGATCAGTCCTGGGTGTTCACTGGAAGGATTGATGTTGAAGCTGAAACTCCAATAGTTTGGCCACCTCGTGCGAAGAACTGACTCATTGGAAGACGCTGATGCTGGGAAAGATTGAAGGCAGGAGGAGAAGGGGATGACAGAGGATGAGGTGGTTGGATGGCATCACCAATTCAATGGACATGAGTTTGAGTAAGCTCCATGAGTTGGTGATGGACAGGGAAGCCTGGCATGCTGCAGTCCATGGGGTCACAAAGAGTTGGACATGACTGAGCAACTGAACTGAACTGAACTATCCTAACTCCCTCTATTCCAGATTCAAGTCAGTACTGGAAGGGTTAGGAGACCATAGCGCCCTCCCCAGGGAACTTCTATTCCAATGCTGTCCTGTAAGGGCACCCAAAGGTTCTTAGGGAGCAGTAACTACCCTCTGCTTTATAGGGCTCTTTCTGCTTCTGCTTCCTGCTCCTTCATTAGTCTCTCGGGAGTGCTAGGGGTGGGAGACTATCATTGCCCAGGGTGGTGAGCCATCCAGCCTGTGCTCCAGTTACTCTAGAATCATAAGACAGACTCACACCAGAGTGCTCACACTATGTGGGCACAGGCATGCCCACAGACACAGCTGGTTCCACAGCTAACTACATGTCCATACAAACTCTCACCATGCAAACACTTCTACACATCACACACACACACACACACACACACGCAACTCACCATGTAGACATCTCACCCATATCCCACACCACAGTCAGCAGAGTCAAAAGACAGACTTAGAGACCAAGATTTTCACAGACAGAAATGTGGAACCAATGAATAGACATGACTGATCACCATTCATCCAGGCCATAGCAACAAATAATTCACGTAGATCTGGGGTCAGCACAGAAAAGCCATATTCCTGCCTCATCCTCAGATGCCTTCCTAGGCCTGGGCAGTGCCTAGAAATAACCTTCTATAACATCACCATCATCTTTTACCAGGTCCTACTTTAAATCATTTGATCTCCTTCCAGGCCTTCCAGCTTCCTAAGTATTCCCTTGGGGGAATTTGGTGTCTGGCAGATTGTAAATACACCATGACCATCAGTTTCCTTCCTTCTTCCTTCCAGAGAGCAGAACCTGAAACCTGACTTCCTGTTCAAATCCTAGGTTTACCATTATCAGCTGTGTGACTTTGGTCTAGTTACTTAACCTCTCGTGTTTCAGTTTCTTTCCCTGTAAAATGAGGATGATAATATCTCCCTTATGAAAAAATTAAATGAGCTAACAAATGAGTTTACTATTATTGTGGTGGTTGTTTTCTCAAACCAACAAATTAAGCCTTTAAGACTATTTTGAATCCTGATTTGGTCATCTCCCTGTTTAATATCAGGCTTCCCTGGTGGCTCAGCTGATAGAGAATCTGCCTGCAGTGCAGAAGACCTGGGTTCGATCCCTGGGTTGGGAAGATCCCTTGGAGACAGAAACAGCTACCCACTCCAGCATTCTGGCCTGGAGAATTCCACGGACTGTATAGTCCATGGGGGTCCCAAAGAGTCAGACACGACTGAGCGGCTTTCACTTTCACAGTTTAATATCATATAAAAGCCTCCTGCATACTCCATGTGGTCTCTGTGGAGCTCCTCCTCTAGAGGTAAAGACATCTTCCACCCAGTTCCACACTCACCCCTGGATTTCCAAATCCAAGAGGATGCAGCATACTTTCTCCTCCTCGTTTTTCCCAAACTGCTGATCGCACACCTTAGTGGTGGTGGTTTAGTCGCTAAGTCATGTCCGACTCTTGTGACCCCATGGAATACAGCCCACCAGGGTCCTCTGAGCCCCCACCTTGTCAATGCCAAACCCTGCAGAATCTGCCTGCCGCCCTCCCGTTGCCCCTGCAGGAAGGTCTGCTTGTCTGGGGCTCAGCCTGTGGTTCACCTGAGCTCAGCCTCCCCGCTCGCCCGCTGCACTAGATTGAGAAAGACTTTCCGCTCTTCGACTTGCTATCCGGTGCTGCCAGTTCATGCTTGCAAAACAGAGCTTCTTCCAGTTTAATTCTGAGAGCTTCTTGCCTTACTAACAGCTCTAAAACCACCTCTTTAGTAATCTATTCTAGAATCGATCTGGGGTTTGCTATCAAGCACACCAATGGCCATTTCTGAAATGTACCCTTTTGAAATTTGGGGCATTTCTTTGGCCTTTGCCCTTCTCCCTGGCCATTGCCTTCATTCTAAGATCATACCTGGTCCTTTCATCCAAATATTAATGTTATGAAAAATCTCAGGCACCATTCACAATGTTTCCTTAAGGCCATAGAAAACAGCTTATATTTGAAAGGTGTAGCTGAGAAATCAGAAAGTGATTTTCTATTAAAAAAAAAAAAAAAGAAAACCAGCTCTGATTATTCTGATTATTCGAGTATACTCACTCTCTGAGAACTTTCTATCCTCTGAGTGGTTGTGGGCTGAGTCCTTCTCTTGGTAATTAGTGACTCTGAGATATGGATGTGGCTGTTGGTCTTGACCACAAATCATCCAGCCATGTGTGAACACCGTCAGCAGAAAAAAGAGCTTCCCAGCTCCTCATCTGCTGGATTCTGAAGAGGGGCTGGACTGTGAGGCCCTTTCTGTGAGGGTTACTTTCTGCAGGTTACAAGCAACTGGGTAAAAAAAGTGCAGGGTAAACATAAATGCCTTTAACTGCAAGCAGACCAAATAACAAGCCGTCACCTCCCCGAGATAGCCCGGTACCACTCGGGTTAACTGTGTTACAAAACATGTTTGAGGACGATTTCTCTAGAAACGGTGGTTCTTTCACAGGTCTTACTTTAACTCAAATGGTTGAGATGAGGAGGGGAAATCAGTAAGCTATTTCCTTCCTGAATTTTTTCTTGTCAGGATTTTCTCATTACTCTGTTGCCTGGCCACATACCACCCCCACAACTGAACTGTGCTTTCTTAGCTTCTGAAAAAACATTTATAGCTATCTTTAGTAACTTAATTGAGAGGTCTTCTCTTCCTATTTACAAATCTTGATTCTTCCCTTAATCAGCATGCAATTTTTTTTATTTTTTAATCTTTATCTTATACTTTTTTTCTTATGTGTAAAAGTTATATTCTACACTACACCAGCCTATGGGAACAAATGCTAAATCTTCACATTTCTGCCCCCAGTTCAAATGGAATCCAGGCAAAACTCCAGACTTTTCCAAGGATTGCTGCCCTAAATATCTCCGAGCTACCTGGTAATGCCTATGATGATCTCGTCTCTTACTTGCTCTTGTCTTGGGGGAGAACGCGGATTCTCCTCAGCAGGGCTCAAGTCCCATGACCACCACCACTGCTCCACCTCAGACGCCATCAGCCTTTCCTCTACATGAACACACTTTGCTTTCGATGCAACAAGGCTTCTAGAAAAGACCCCTAGGCATATGTCTCCCAATGACATCACTGCACACAAGCTCCTCCCACCTAGAAATCCAGTGCCCGCATTTCTCGTCAAGGTCACATTCCACCACTGCTGGCCTCTGTGTCCAGCTGGCTCCTTCCCCCTCCCTCCCTATGTCAACCACAGAGAGGCTTGTCCCAGGGCCCCAAGACGGTGACACTTTCAGCTCACCTATGGGCAGGTGTTTCCCACAGAGACACCACAGCCAGGATGGCAAAGGCAGGACAGGTTTTAGTGTTGGTGCCACATGGGACCAAGACCTGGTCCTCCTCTCCAACGATTTAAAGAAGGCTGGTGCTGAGCCCACAGCACTGTTCAGGCTCTTCCCCCTCTCTCCCCGCCCTTTTTTGGGGTTGATGACCGGGTGAGAAGGGAAGTATTGTCCTTTCTACACTCTGGCCTCATCTTAGCGGCTCAGGGGAGATGATAGCAGAGTGGGTGGTGTGTGAGAGGAGGGAAGGATGGGAGGGGGCCTGAAAATGATGTCAGGGTCCTAGTGCACTTCAGAAAGCTTGACCCCCATGAAAATTTGTCAACATGAATAGATATTGAGGACACACTCCATAGGACATGTCATAGTTACATGTAATGCGAAAGGACATTTGGGGGCCTAATTCCATTCCCCCACATCACAATAAAGTTTGAATTCCAAGCCTTTAAATCCAGTTGAAGAAAAAATTCCCCTTTACAGAAATCCCTAGCTGGTGGACTTTTTCCTGCCAGTGGGCCTAGGCCATTCTGTCTCCAGGTTGTTCTGTGCTGACCAGTCCCTGGAGCCACAGAAGGAGATGAACATTCCTGTGTCTAGAGGCGTTGATAGTTCCTGAGCTCACCGTGTCTTCTCACCGTGGTTCTCAGAGGCTGAATCTCATCCTGGGTTCCAGAAAACACAGCACACTGACAACCTCAGGCAGGCAGCAGCCCCCTTGTGACTGGTCCCTTCTTCCCCCAGGGACCAGTGGGACAAGCAAATCCAAGGACCTCCCAAAAAATGGTTCCCCCAAGTTCTTCTGCCTCTAGCCTCCACTGGTCCTCATCGCCTCCATGAAGCCCATGACAGCATCCCCGTCTCCCAGGGATTCCACAGCCTTGTCCAACTCTCTTATGACAATTATTACCATCCATCATGTTTTTTGGTTTTGGACAATGGTGTGTTGGTAAATGTTAACAACCAGTGCCCAAAAAAAGTACAGATAAAGTATAAATAAAGATATAAAGAGATATGTATGTATCTATGCACATGTAAATACATACATATGTTTATGATAGATTTTACTGATGTAGGGCTTCCCAGGTGGCTCAACGATAAAGAATCTGTCTGCCAATGCAGGAGACACAGAAGATGGGGGTTTGATCCCTGGGTCGGGAAGATCCCCTGGACGAGGAGATGGCAACTCACTCCAGTATTCTTGCCTGGAAAATCCCATGGACAGAGGAGCGTGACAGGCCACAGTCCATGGGGTCACAAAGAGTCGGACACAAATGATATACTGATATAAGGAATACATAGCACACAATTTATAAATAGAAATAAGATGCACAGTAGTGGGTTTTTTTGACAATTTTTAAAATATTGACTTATTTTACTTTTTGGCTGCACCACACAAGACATGGGATCTTAGTTCCCTGACCAACGATCAAACCCAGGTCTCCTGCAGTGGAAGTGCAGAGTCTTAACCACTGACCATGAGGGAAGTCCCTAGATGCATAATATTCCTTATCATAAATTACATGTAATCTTCAGCAAATTGGACCCAGAATCTCCCAGTGAGTTGAAAATTAATCCAGTGAAATGTTCCGTTTGTTTTGGATGAGGGAATTCTATCCCAGATAGGTCACACTCTCTTACTAACCTCGGGTCTGGTTGAAAGAAGATTGCTCTAATCCAAAACATCCTGCGATTTTAATTTAATTACAGAACACATTTTGCAAGTTAAGTTGTACTTCAGGATGACTTAGCAGAAAGACTCTGCTTTGACAAGAAAACAGGTGCCATCTAGAGCAATAAAAACGACTGCACCAGGCCAAGCAGTTAGAGACAAGTGAAAAAAATAAAAACAAAACTGGGATGGCGTTAACATGACATTAGGGGCAATAAATTTCTGTGTCATTTAAGGTTAAATTTTAATTTCACATTCTATAAGTATAAAATACATTTGTTATTTTCACTCCAAGTAGACAATCTAGTTGTCTTTACTCTCTTTACTTCTCGAAACACAACTTATTTTTAGGTTCTGCCAACTCTTCTTTCTGATCTTTTACATCTGTCTGGAAAGATCGCAAGCCTTTTCCAACCTCTGCTCTCCTCCTGACCCACTTTTCTCTAAGGAACTCCAAGGAGCAAAGGGAGACCTCTGCTCAGGAATATTTGAATATTCATCCACTTATCCATCCATCCATCCATCCATCCATCCATCCATCCATCCATCCATCCATCCATCCACCCATTCACCTATCCATTCAATATCTTCTATGTGTAAGGCATTTTGCTTGGTCATGAGGTCAGATCAAAGAAAACCAAGCTCTTTCTATTCTTCAAGAGAGATTTAAACTTGAAGGGAAGACTGAAGCAAAGCGGGAACAAGAGAAAGATGGAGCTGATATACATAAATGTAAGATATGAATTTACCAGGTCATAAGTAGATCCTGAATGGAACTCATCATATTCCCCTACAGACCACTTCCTTTTCCAGCCTTCCTCATGTGATCATGGTCCCACAGCTGCTCCTCTGTCTTCAGGTAGCATTTCACTGTACCCATCTCCTGTCCACCTCTATCGTTGTCAGTTATGCATTTTCCCACTTCTTGAGGAGGTCTGTACCTTAAACCTGGCAGATTTGATTCCTAGTCACATCCTCATCCCTGGAGATGACTCAAGTTTCCACAGGGAAGGACACTTCTCAAGACCATTATTTATGCAAAAATCCACTTTACTTTTTTTCTTCCCCATTCATCCCCATTGATAACCATTCACTCCCATCTCTAAATTATTTGGCTTTTCTTGTCATAGGATTCTCTCTCTAGAATTCTGCCTGAGTGCTCCTTCCACTCTCTCACACTGCGCCGCAGTTTAAATCAAAGCCAACTATTCCTCCTACAGTGCAAATGCTTGAATTCTCTATTCTTCTGTGAGACATAGAACAACAGAACCTACTCTTTATAAAGCAATTTCCATGTAGTACTTAACACTTTCTCTAGGTCAGCCTTTTTTTCCTCCACATTTTTATAAAATATTTACAAGCATTTTCCCACAGTCCATAATACACACAGGGAACATTTACCCAAGCCTAGGATTCGTTGTGATCTGGGGGAAGGAAGCAAGGGATGGGGATGAAGAGGGAATGGGGAGATATTAATAAAATGATCGTCACTGAAGGGAGAAGCTATGAAAGATGCTGAAAGGGTGAGAGAAGCTACAGAATATCACTTCAGTGAAATGCTGGATTATGATGGTTTGCAGGGTTGTTTTATCCTGCAGAGGTGAGCACCTTGGTCTTTCAATTAGGTTATTTTACAGCTCTGTTAAGGCAGAAGTTAACTTGTAGAAAATGAATGGTGATACAAATGATTGCTGCTCACAGCAGTGCCAATGATCCTGCTCACGGCAATAGCAAGGAGTTTGTCAGGGACGGACTGTAAAAACTAATTATATTATCTTACTGATTCCATCATGAATTAATAATAGTTCATTTTAAAATCTCATGGATTAATAATGACCATTTATTATTTGCATGAAAGTCATGATTTTACTTTTTCATTTTTTCACTTAAATGTTTTTTTAATTAATTTTTATTGGAGTACGGTTGCTTTACAGTGTCGTGTTAGTTTCTCAGTCAGTTCAGTCGCTCACTCGTGTCCAACTCTTTGCGACCCCGTGGACTGCAGCACGCCAGGCTTCCCTGTCCATCACCAACTCACGGAGCTTGCTCAAACTCACATCCATGGAGTCGGTGATGCTATCCAAGCATCTCATCCTCTGTCATCCCCTTCTCCTCCTGCCCAGTTAGCTTCTACTGAGCAGTAAAATGAGTCAGCCACACATATACATATATCCTCTCCCTTCTGGACTTCCTTCCCATGAAGGTCACCACCGTGCATTAGGTAGAGGTCCCGATGCTCTAGAGTATGCTCTCATTAGTTACCTATTTCACACAAAGGGTCTCAATAGTGTATATGTGTTGATCCCAATCTCCCAATTCCTCCCACCCACTCCCTTTCCCCCTTGGTATCCATATATTTGTTCTTACTCATGTCTGTGTCTCTATTTCTGCTTTGCAAATAAGATCATATATGCATTTTTCTAGATTTCACACATATGCATTAATATACGATATTTGTTTTCTCTTTCTGACTTATTTTACTCTGTATGACAGTCTCTAGCTCCATCTACATCTCTACGAATGACCCAATTTCTTTCCTTTTTATGGTTGAGTAATATCCCATGGTATACATGTACCACATCTTCTTTATTCATTCCTCTGCTGATGGACATCTTGGTTGCTTTCACATTTTTGGCTATTGTAAATAGTGCTACAGTGAACATCGGAATACATGTATCCTTTCAAACCATGGTTTTCTCTGGATCTATGCCCAGGAGTGAGATTGCTGCATCATATAGTACCTCTATTTTTAGTTTCTTACAGGAACCTCCTTACTGTTCTCCACAGTGGCTACACCAGTTTATAACCCACCAACAATGTAGGAGGGTTCCCTTTTCTCCAACCCCTTTTCTCAACATTTGTTTGTAGATTTCTTGATGATGGCCATTCAAACCAATCTGAGGTGATACCCCATTTTCGTTTCATTTGCATTTCTCTAATAATTAGTGATGTTGAGCATCTTTTCATATGCTTTTTAGCCACCTGTATGTCTTCTTTAGAGAAACATTTAGATCGTCAATCCATTTTTTAATTAAGTCATGTGCTTTTTGATATTGAGTTGCATGAGCTTTTTGTATATTTTGGAGATTAATCCCTTGTTGTTTGCTTCATTTACAAATATTTTCTCCCATTCTGAGGGTTGTGGTTTTGTTTTTTTGTGTGATGTCTTGGTCTGGTTTTGTTATCAGGGTAATGTTGGTCTCATTAAATGGATTTTAAAATATTTCATTTTTTCTATACTTTGGAAGAGTTTGTCTGCCACATAGAATGGAGTTGATTAAGGAGGGCTTTGCTAGTCAAAATAGAGGGTATCTGCATTTTATTACTTACTAGAATATGCATTTCAATAAAATTTTTAAAATCACTACAAGTAAATACAACTTAAACAAGCATTCTCTTTATAAGATAAAGAGAGTTAAAAACATATAGTTTAGGAGGCAGATGAGTGTATTTGCAATAGCAAAAAGGGAACTGGTTTGAATGGTACCTTAAAAATGGAGAAGCATTTGAAAAAACAGCATTTACTTGTAAAAAATTTTATTATGGAAATAAAATACAAAAATAGAGAAAATAATATAATCAGCTCCCATGTTCTCATATTCTGCTCTCCAACAATTATCAACACATGGCAACTTTTGTTTTTTCTATATCCACTCTACTCCTCACCCTTACTCCTACCCTTCCTGAATTATTTTGAAGTGTCAGATATTAAAATTATTTTACCCACATATATTTCAGTCTATATCTGAAAAAAATGTGGGCATTAAAAAGCACAGTCACAGGGCTTCCCTGGCTGCTTCCCTGGTAAAGAATCCACCTGCCAGGGCAGGAGATGGGTTAGATCCCTGATCCAGGAAGATCCCACATGCCGCGGAGCAACTAGGGCTATGTGCCACATGCCACAATTATTGAGCCTGCGTCTAGAGCTGGGGAGCCACACCACTGAAGCCCATGCACCCTAGAGTCCACGCTCTGCAGCAAGAAAAGCCACCTCTGTGAGAAGCCCTTGCGCCACCTGAGAGCAGCCCCCGCTCCCTGCAACGAGAGACAAGTCTGCACCGCGACAAAGACCCAGCACAGCCTGGGTCTTATTAATATAAATAAATAAATAAAATTATTTTTTTTAATGGTCCACATCAAAAAATCTTAAAAAAAAAAAAAAAGCATAGTCACATAAACATCATGCCACCTCCCCCAATTTACAATATTTCCATAACACCATCAGATCTCCAAGCAATGTTTTACGTAGCCCTCACTTCTCATAATTTTATCATTTTTACAGTTGGTTTGTATAAATCAGTCTCCATATAAGACCCCTATATCCCCTATATTGCATTTGGTTGGTGTGTCTCTTAAATCTCTTTTCATCTATAGGTTCTGGACCCTCTCTCTTTTTTTTATGTGATTTATCTGTAGAATGTCCCATACTTGTTTTTTTTTTTTAAATTATATTCCTGTGGGGATGTATTTCCTATAAAATGGTCGTAAGATCTAGGCTGACTTCATCGTGTTCAGGTTTTGTTTTGTCTTGGTTTGTTTTTGAAGAAGTCTTCATAGGCAGTGTTGTGAACTCTCACTGCATCTTATCAAGAGGTTCATGAAGCCTTGTTAAGAATCATTGGTGGGTTCTGGTATCATAGCCTATTCCATTCATTGTAAAATTTCCTATCCGTGTTTCACCTAATCTTTTAAGTCATTGAAAACCATTTGCCTTCATCCATCAGTTCAATAGAGGTCATAAAATAGCAATATTCCAATTCTATTATCCCTCTTCATTTATTAGGTCAAATTCCTCTAAAAGAAGAAATTTAGTTCATAAACTATTTGGTTACCCTTCAATAACAACTTCAGTATAATTCTGCAGTAAAAAGGTTGAGCAATTATTTTTCCTCTCTCTTTAGTTCCCAGTTTTCAGAATAGAGAGTTGAATTCCTACCTTCCTTCAAATGTGTGTGTGGCGGGGGGTGGGGGGTAATTACATGATCTCACAGATTTTTAACATATTCATTGTGCTTCAATTCTTTGTAGATCTTATTCCTTTTCGTGCTGAAATTGTATAATCTCTGGCCTACAGAGATCTCTATTTCTTTAGTTTAGACCCTAAGTCTTTGGGGCACGATCTTGTGGTCTTTGATAGTTCCTTGGCTTGCTGGTATGACAAGATATTCTGGGTTCATCCTTGACCTTGATCAGCCATTTCTCTAAGGAGCTCTGTTCCTTTTAGTGGAAAATGTTATTTAGTAGCACAGTCTAGATGCTAAAGGTGTTCATTGCTATGGGTTAGTCAAGGTATCTAGGCCTTTGTAAAAGGCAGGGCTAGAAAGAATATTTTTTTAAAAAACAGAAAACACATGTATTCTTACTAATATTTCTAAATCAAATTTAGGCTACAGGGTTTTTATTTAACCTCTTTGATTTGATATGTGTATCTCTTTTTTTCTTGCACTGAAAATCTTGGTTCCTAACAAAAAATAAATATTTTATTTTGTGGCAAAATATATCATTATTTAATAACTGTATCAGAAGTCATAATATCAGTGGGGGGAAATCACACTAAAAAGTAAATTCCTGAAAACCATTTGAAATTTCTTTGCAGTTTGGGGGTTCTTTTTATCGTTTCTTTCTTCATATGTACCCAACTAGAACTGAACAATCCAATTGGCTTGGCTTTGTGCTCTGTCATGTCCGACTCTTTGTGACCCCCTGGACTGTAGCCCGCCAGGCTCCTCTGTCCATGGAATTCTCCAGGCAAGAACACTGGAGTGGCTTGCCATTCCCTTCTCCAGGGGATCTTCCTGACCCAGGGATCAAACCTGTGCCTCCTGCATTGGCAGGCAGATTCTTTACCACTGTTCCACCTGGGACGTCTATAGTCCAATTAGTGTGGTTTAAAAATAGAAGCATTTAAAAAGTTCAGGTTCAGCTGAAGAGAATTTTAGCTAACTTTGGAGGCAGAAATGACACAACCTGAGCCACTATGATCTCAGGGCTGTAACCAACTATTTATTAACTCAAGTTTCTGCTAATTCAGGAAAGGATATGCACATAATTATATTTGCAATAATTGCTTTCAGTTAACCAGCTATATTTAGTAGGAGGTAGAACCTTGCTAATTATCAATTTCCCAACTGGTTGAGAGTTCATTTCACTCGTGAGGCTTTGGTCTTCTGGAGGCAAGTACAAAGTCCTAGAGCCACGGAGGGCTGGCTTGTTACTGAAACTTACAGGTCACCAGGTTTAACCACCTCGGTTTACAGAGGCAGACGCTAAGCCCAACAGAGTCTATTAACCTATCTGACATCACACAGCTAGTTAGTAGCAGGGACAGAACCAGAAAGCAACCTGCCCTCACCCTCCATACACTGTGCCTGGCTCCCTTGCTCCCCTGTGTGAATTTTTGCAATGAGCAACAGGCCCAGTGGAAACTTGAATCTCAAGATTCAAAATAATAAATGTTTATCAACATCTGCCCTCCGTCATTTGGTACATATTCCTAATTGGCTCCGAGTATATAGCAAGATGGCTTTTATTGTCTACTTTTTCCCCCTGTACAGGTAATAAACTGAAGAAAACATGTATTTGGTACAAAGTTAAAACAGGAGACTCTCGAACATTTAAGACAACTTTCCCACACTCTTTTACCAAAAATCAACACAACATTACTTTGAAAGTAATTTCTACTGTCCTGGTTGTAAATGTTGTCTGTGTTTATCTAATTCAATAAATCACAACCACGTACTGGGCTAAAGGAGATTTTCCAATAACCAGAACTCTCCAACTATGGAACTGGCTGCCTTGTAAGTTAGTGAAGTGGGGGCCAGAAGGCTGTGAGTTATCATCAGAACCTGCAGAGGGCATTTCTGCAGAGGTTGAGTGATGGGACTCAGCGATACCCACGTCCTTTATAACCCTTAGAATGGATGAGAGATTCGGACACTATAACCTGTGCAATGTGTCTGGTAAAGTGGCTTATTTGGGTTGGAGAGTAGAAACTATTTATACAAAGACACAACTTGTGTTTCACTCAAGTTCAGTTTCCACTCACAGCCTTGACCTCAGAGACTCAACATATCAGAGAACCAGCCAGAGTGAGCCCTGGGGGAATGTCTCCACGGCAGGATCATTCTGGAAGCCCCCTTCACACACACAGGACAGGCTTTGTGCAAATCACAGCAACTGGCTGTCGGCCAGGCTCTTCCTGATCTAGCAAGTTCTTTCCTTCCTTCTCTCTCAAGTTGACTTCTATTTAAATCATACACATGTCCTCACTCTGATACCTCCCTGCACACATCTGAAGTTTATTAGCATCTAAGTCCTAATCCAAGGGGAAAAGAGAAGCAAGTGGACACATTTGGGACTTGGAAAGTTGTTCATCTACCACCTGGGTGCTTTCAAAGTCACCCACCAAGTACTGAGCCCTCCTGTGCCCAGGCTCCCAGACACGTGCTGAGATCCCTGGAGGAGACACAGCTGCTGCTCTTCCAGGCTGAAGGAGGAAGCAGATGAGAAAGGAGCTGAGGCAGGAGAGTCGGGGGTGGGGGTGCTCACGTCACAGAAGAGGAGGCCTCCTGCTGGGCAGAGCTATGTTTCACCTGTGACTTGAGAGGAGAGTAAGAGTCAGTAAAAGACAGAGGAGGGTTTCCAAGCAGAGGAAAGACAGGCCCAAAGGTCAGAACAAAGGAGAGGTTGGTGGATTCGAGGAACTGACAGGATTAAAGATACATTGGAGCTCAGGCTGGAGAGAGAGAAAGTCTGGAGATGAAGCAGGAGAGGAGGCAGGACTCAGGAGGTGGAGGCCTGTCCCCTCACCCTCTGACGGGCTACATGCCTGTGTGCTAAGCCACTTCAGTCGTGTCTGACTCTTTGCAACCCCATGGACTGTAGACCACCAGGCACCTCTGTCCATGGGATTCTCCAGGCAAGAGTACTGGAGTGGGTTGCCATGCCCTCCTCCAGGAGATCGTCCCAATCCCTTCTATGCACACAGTCTTCACTCCTAAAGGAGTCCTTCCGCAGCTTCTTACACACCCTGTCAGGGTTTTTCACTGAGTAGTTAAAGTCCAACCTTTGCTCAGCACCAATTAGGGGCAGACACGATATTGGGCCTGGAGAAAAGCAGTAATAACACACAACCCCCCATAAACTCATGAAACTATGTTCTGTCTTTTTAAAACACCAAATATTAACCACAACAAATACATCCAAGAGCCCAGAGACAAAAATTAAGGAATAAAAACACAAAACAAAACAAAAAACCTACCCCATTAACACTTTTAGATTAAACTTTAGAAGAGACACATCTCTACAGTCAAATCAAAACTTTAAGGCAATAAATAACATTCTAACTTATTTGACAGTGCTTTTCAATTGAGGTATAATTGACATAAAACATATTCGTTTCAGGTGTACAACATAATGATTTGATACTTGGATATATTGCAAAATGATTTCCACAATAAGTCTAGCTAACATCCATCACCACTTTTAAAATCTACTCTTAGCAACTTTCAAATACACAATACGGTGTTATTGACTACGTCACCATGCTGTATGTTACACCCCCATGACTTATTTTATAATTGGAAGTTTGTATCTTTTTACTACCTTCAACCATTTCATACCACCCACCATATCTTCAACTACCAATTTGCTCTCTGTATATATGAGTTTTGTTGTGATGGGTGGTTTTTCTTTTAGGGGGGTGGGACTTTTGTTTTTGATAAAGTATTTTTAACTTCAGAGTGTGGATGAGAAAGGCGGCACCTCACAATGGAGGCTGACTGCACCGACCATGGTGTTTAGAATCCAGGGCTCCCTGGGCATTGGGTTCCTGCTCAGGACACACCTGAGATCTTCATGTATATTAACAACACCCTGGGGAAGGGATGCACCACAATACGACAATACAACAAGGGCTTGAGGAAGAGAGGGGCCGTGGGCATCCCCGGCGGCTGTAATACCCCGTGACCCCAAGTGCCAGGGACAGGGAAGAGCTCTTCTGTCAACCAGGCACCACCCTCTGATGGCTGAGTCGAGGCTGAATACTAAGAGCAAGTTCCCTTCACATCCTATTTCCTGAGGTTCTCGTTTTTTAGATTCAGCTGATCTCCAACTTGAGTGTGCGTTAGAATCACCTGGAAGGTTTGTGAAACCTGGGCTCCACCTCTCGGGTGCCTGACTCAGCAGGTCTGGGGAAGGGCAGGAAATCTGTATTTGTGGCAAGTTCCCAGGTGATGCTGCTGCTGGTGGTCCAGGGACCACACTCTGAGAATCACTGATGTACTCCTTCCACAAAAACTGCCCAAGCGCTGCTCAGAGCCAGCTGTTCAGCTTTGGAGGACACAAATCCCTGCCCCCCAGGGGCTCGCCCTCTAGGGGAGGAAACAGAAATACAAAGGAAGTAGCTAACACAAAGGCAGTAAAACAAGGCTCTCCTGGGGGGTTAGAAGAGGCTGTGGTGAGCTCATTGAAGAGGACTGCCCTGCCCCCACAGTCCTGGGGAGCTGAGAGCAGCTCCGCCTGGGCTTCCTGCACCCAGGGAGGGAGTGGACGTGAGACTAGGAAGAAGGAGCCACATTCACAGAAAGGGCAGGAGACCCATGGACCGCGTCTCAGTGGAACTGGTGGCGGAAGGGGGAGATAGTCCATAGAAAGTGACCAGGGATGGAGGAGGCATCAGATAAAGGGTCCTGTGGGGGGTGAACTGATGGGATCTGCCTTTTGGGAGGATGGTTCTGGTGATTGAGGGATAAAGGTGGGGGTGGGGAGGGGTGGGGACAGACTTGTCTAGAAGCTGATGAGTGGAACAGATGAGACCATGATCCTGAGCTCAGGCAGGAGATAAAAGGATGAGGCTGATGGATCCCAGGGACACGTTAGCACAGATCAGCGTCTTGGTGAGGAGTGTTAAACCTCACAGGTCCCCTGGCTTTGGGCTTGCCCGGGGTGAACTGGACCTGCTAAGCGGTTAAGGACACACACACACCAGCATCTCACGGTGTGAGCAGGAGTGTAGGAGTCACTGGCTATGTCCCACAGCTTAGACGGGGCGGCAGCAGCTCAGGGCCAGGGCTTAAGGGCCCCCTTGCTCCCTGCCTCCTGCACCCTCTACACTTGGGGACAGGGGCCAGGGGACGTCCAAGTGGCTTGGGAAGCCCCCTGATGGGAGAAGCGAGAGGTGAGAAAGAAGAGCATCTGGACCTCAGCGGGGACCAGCTTGCTCTTCTGGGAGCTGCAGGGTTTCCTGGAGCTGCCGTGACAAGCTCCATGGACTGGGTGGCTTAAACAGTAGAAATTCAATCTCTCACCATTCTGGAGGCCAAAAGTCCAAAATCAAGGTCTAGATGTTGTGGTGGGGGGGCTCCCTCTGAGGGCTGTGATGATCTGTGTCTCTCCTAGTTTCTGGTGATTTGGTGACAATCTCTGGTGTTCTTTGGCTTGGAGACAAGACACCATTATCTCTGCCCTTCTCTTCACCTGGTGTTCCCCCAATGTCCAAATGCCCCCCTTTCATAAGGACAGAAGTCAGCCAAGCTGGATTAGGGCTGCCCTAGTGACCTCCTTTTAATTACACCTGCAACAACTCCCAGTCCCATTCTGAAGGACTGAGGATGAGGAATTCTATGTATGAATTTGGGGGTGGGAGACACAATTTAACCCATAACGTGCGTGCATGCTGAGTCGCTTCAGTCGTATCCAACTCTGTGTGACTGCAGCCTGCCAGGCTCCTCTGTCCATGGGATTCTCCAGGCGAGAATACTGGGGTGGATTGTCATTTCCTCCTCCAGGGGATCTTCCCAGAGATCAAACCTTGCAGGCCTGCATTGGCAGGCAGACTCTTTACCACTGGGCCACCTGGGAAGCTCGGGTGACCCACAGGCACATTCAAATATGGAAAGCACTGGCCCCGACTACAGACAAATGAATGGACAGATGGGGGAGAAGAAATGTGACAAGTTAGGAAGGCTTCTTGGAGGAGGCCTCTAGCAATGAAAGCAGCTGCCATTTGGGAAGAAATGAGATCTATTGCTTCCAACCGTGGTTCTCACTTGGCTGCAGGGTGGAATCACCTGTGGGGTTTTATTAATAAAAAGTGTTGACTCCTGCCTCCCCTCCCCCGAGATTCTGATTTAACTGAAATGAGGCTCCAGCCCTGGGATTTTACAGAGCTCCCCTTGTGATTCAAATTTGCAGCCAAGTTTGCAAACCGCTGACCTTTGCCATATTTAAGACATAAAGGACCGTACCTGGACGAGGAAACAGAGCAAACAGGTCAGGTGATTCTGCAGGAGCCGGAGCGCGCGTTTCTGTGTGTGGAGGGTGGGGTGAACGACGAGGGTGAGGCAAACTTAAGAGATCCCACCCCTCTTGCCTTCCTTGGCTTTTCGCGCTCCTCACCTGGACGCCTGGATTCTGCTGCCCCCTGGTGGTGGTTTTCAGTATGGCGCCGCTGTCCCTGGAGGTTTCATGCAAGCCCCGCCTTAATTCATCACAAACCTGAGTCTGAGTCCCAAGGTGTGGCTTGCTGGGAGGGAAATCCTGGGAACCTTACAGGATGAGCGGCTCGGCAGTCTCTTCAGGAGTTGCTCCTGCGCAGAGAAGCTCAGGGAGCTCCAGGTCAGTGGCCAAGCGCGGGTCTGGCACATGCCTGTGACCGGAGCCTTCCTGTGCCCGGGGTTTGAGGAAATTGGTCTTAACAGCCAGTGACAACTGCCTATGATATCAAGCGTCAGAAGTGCAGAGGTGTAAGGTGACAGGCTTCACAGTACGCAGCAGCTGCCCCTTATTCTGCTCTGCATTGCAAGGTTGTGTTTTTACTTATCACGTTTAATTGTACCAAAAGCTTAGAGGGTGTTAGGATTGCCATCTCAACAGACAAGGAAACAAGCCTACGCAGCTTAAGGAAATTACTCAAGGTCATTCGACTCCTAACTGACGGATGACTCTGACCCCGGTGGAACCGCACAGTCTGTCCCCGCTCCTCCCGTGTCCCGTGGGACCAGGAGGTCTCCCTGCCCAAAGACCTGCTCAGCGGCTTCAACCTCACCCCCCAGGTGGGTGTGGTTCCTCCAGGCGCCCACAGCCCCTTTGCTCCTACTGCCCCCTGACTTGGGTCCTTACTTCTGCAGGGCAGCCCCCGAGAGCCCGACAGTCTGCAGGAGGACACCCTTGCCCCGTTCTGGCAGCTTCTCCCTGCAGCCAGCTCCCGGGGGTGGGGTCAGGCCAGGTTGTGAAGAGAACCATGAGAGAAGCAGGAAGGTGTGAGCTTGTGGTCAGCACCTTCCTCTGACCTGGGCCCTCCCTCTCTTCTCCTGATGCTTCCCGCCACTCGGGTCATATACTCTCCACGCCCCCCACCCCGCCCCCCATTACAAGTGCTCCTATAGCTCTGCTATGAATCAGAGTCACCAGTGGAGGGGTCAGAATGCAGAGTCCTAGGCTCCAGCCCCAAAGATCTGATCCAGGGGGCCACTCAAGTGGGGCCTGGGAATTTGAATTTTTACCAAACAGTGCAGTTCTGACACAGGGGGTCCTCTGAGCACACTTTGAGAAGCATTTAAGAGACCTGCCACTCATATCTGTGACCCCAGGTCATAGACCCCAGGTATAAATGAAGTCCACACTATTTGCTTAAATATTCAGAAGTTATAAATCAAGCTAACACAGGTACACCAGGGCTTCTCAAACTGTAACATGAGCAGGACCCACCTGGGATCTGGAGATTCTGAGTCAGTAGGTCTGAAGCAGAGACCAGGAGTCTGTCTTCCTAAGAGCCTCTCACTGTAAAGGACCAGGAAGTACATTTCCAGGCTTTGTGGCCCCCGGATCGCTGCAACTTCTCAGCTCTGTTGCTGAGACACAGACTTGGCCTTGGGCAAATGTGAATGAGTGAGTAGGGCTGTGCTCCAACGAAACCTTACTTCTGGACCCTGAAACTTGAATTTCATATAATTTTCCTATGACACTAAATATTCTTCTTTGGATGCTTTCAACCTCTTAAAATTGTAAAAACTGTTCTTACCTCACAGACCATAATAAACAGATAGTGGACCAGACTTGGCCCCAAAGATAAGAATGCTTTAACATAACCACGACATCAACATCACATCTGAAAATAATTAGTAATAATTCTTTAATATCAAATACCTTTCCATGTTTGAATCTCTGACTGTCTCATAGCAGATTCAGCCCAGTTCTTAAACATACAATCACTGTCTAATCTGTCCTTTTCCCCTTTCCCTGTCCCCTCAGTAGCTCAGCGTCTTGCACGCAATAGATGGCTTGCTACTACATTTCACCAGTAGATGGCACTAAAATCATGACATTTACTAACTTGGTTTACGCATTTACACAAGAGAAAAAGTTATATGCAATTTGTAATTAGAGGTGAGTGTAAGATCACAAAAATTGAAAGCAGCGTGATTTCTCTGTGTAACATGAGATAAAACTCAAAATTTTCCAATTCCAAGAAAAAATTATTGCTGTTAAACAAATTTCAATTAAAAAAAAAACAAAACAGAGAACATAGGGAGCCCATTTCTCTATATTGAGGCTTACCTTTACTGTATCAACAGTCTAAGTGTTAAATAATGGAGGCCCTTATATCTTCATAGTCTTCTGCTTAAGAAAAAAAATCATTGAATCTGTTTGTACAGTTGATCTGTGTTAAATACCCATTACAAACGTACTGTCTGAACTATATTAAGTGCTCCTACCTCGGAATAAAACAATTTCTTTTCCAAACTTGCTCCGTCCTATTGAGAAGAACAAGGAGTCAGGATGTGAGATTTGGATGGAGTCTTTAAGGCCATCTAGTCTAGCCCCCTCAGCCAACAGACTGAAATGTCACTATAAAATTACACAGCAATGTGATGGTTTTCTGTGCAATTTGCCATCTTTCTCCCAAAGATCTCCTCTTCTTCCCTCCATCCCTATCCTGCAATAAGCATGAACTATTTAAAATATCTCTAACTACTCAATAATAAACACTTCATTTTCATGCAAGTATTTTCTATTTATGAAATACATGCCAATATTTAATGAAATATTTAGTGCAGATATTTTATTTGCACAAAACCCAAATTGTGCAATTAACCCTCCCCTTGGCTATCCTTGAAATATATTCAGCAGAAATTTACCGGGTCCTGCTATGTCTCACCAAGATCTTGTTCTCTTGCTCAGCTGGGTCTTCCATTTGATCTCACATCTTGTAATTTCCCAGAGAGAAGTCAAGACAGCTTTAGGAAATCAGCCTGGATTATATTTCCAAGGGGCAGCATGTATTAATATGACACTTTCCAGCAGACGGTCACAGTAATTCTAAGAGATTTGTTATCCTCTCCTCCTATATTCAAATTAACATGACACTGGAATATCCTCTCTGTTTTGAAAATCAAGTCCTCTGTGCAGGGCAGGCCCTATTCTTTTCCCTTGACAGTTAGTTTTCACCAGATTTACCCCAAGACCCTCTTCTTTATGGTACATCTTCCCCAAGTTCTGGAGCATCCGGGTTCTTCTCCCTGCAGCACGTCTCAACATCCTCCTGGATACAACCCTCTGCTCTGCCTGCATTGCTTTGCCCCTCTTGGGCTCACCTGCCAAGCCTCCCCCAAGCTTCTGACTCCCACCTGGAAACAGACACACAGCCTCACCTGCGGCCCCTTTCAAGTGTGTTCTGTGGAAGATTCATGAGTGTCAGGGGTGTTCCATAGTCAAAAATCTCAAGAAGCCATTAGTTAAACAAATTTAAATACCTTTCCTTAAACTGCAGAATTCTTCACAGCCTTTGATCTGCTGATAGACATTGTGAGTCCTTTAAGATGGGGAGGGAGTAAACTGAGCCTTGTCCAAATTGATCTGATTGAAGAGCACCCTCCCCTGTACTGAGGGCTTCCCTGGGGGCTCAGACAGTGAAGAATCCACCTGCAAAGCAGGCAAATTGCAGTTCGATCTCTGGGTCAGGAAGATCTTCTAGAGAAGGGAATGGCTATCCACTCCAGTATTCTTGCCCAGAGAAGCTCATGGACAGAGGAGTCTGGCAGGCTACAGTCCATGGGGACGCAAAAGTCGGACACAACTGAGTGACTAAGCACACACAACCCTCTGTATTAAGTCAGCTGAACCTGCTATTAAAAAAAAAAAAAAAGTTTAAACAACAGACATTTATCTCCCACAATTCAGGAGGTTGGGAAGTTCAGATTCAAGGTGCTGGCAGCTTGAGTTCCTGCTGTGTCCTCCCTTGGCAGCAGGAGAGGAAGCCAACCTCACCTAAACCTAATTCCCTCCCAAAGGCCCCTCTCCAAGCTCCATCACACTGAGGGCTTGGGCTTCAACATATGGATTTGCGAGGACACATTGAGTCCGTAATAATACCCGTTTTTGTTCTTCTCATCTGTAGTATGTTGCATGGGATAAACCTTAGGACAATCACTCCAGGGCAGGCTCTGAAGGCAGACCACCTGAGCTGGAAAACAGACACTCCAATTCCATGCCAGCTGCCCCTCTGCTTCCTGACTGTCGGTTGTTTTTATTTTGTTTTGTTTGGCCATGCCATGGGACAAATGAGATCTTAGTTCTCTGACCAGGGATCAAAACTATGCCCCAGGCATTGGGATCGAGGAGGCTCCTGGACCATCAAGGAAGACCTCTGACTGTGGGACTTCCTACAAATTTCTCCATCTCTCCTTGTTCTAGTCTCCTCATCTGATAAAACAGGGTTAACAATGGTTCCCATCTCATAGGGTGGCTGTGAGGATTAAATGGGTCAATACCAGGCACTGACAATGAATTGTGTAATTAACCAGTTTATCATATGAATTATTACTTAGCATATTAATAATTACTAATTCATTTGATGGCAACATTTAATTTCTGTTTAGGTTGAATATTGCTTTTTACCATGGGGCAGGATCAAGCCTCTTTTTTATTTGCTTATTTTTATTGAAGTACATGTCGTTGATGTACAATATGATATGAGTTACAGGTATACAATGTAGTGATTCAAAGTTCTTAGAGGTTATACTCCATTTATAGTTATTATAAAATATTGGCTATATCCCCTGTGTTGTACAGTGTATCCTTATAGAGTTTGTGCCTCTCAATCCTCTACCCCTCTCTTGCCCCTTCCCCCCACCCCTCCTCGCTGGTAAATACTAGTTTGTTCTCTGTATCTGTGAGAATGCTTCTTGTTTGTTGCATTTGCTAGTTTGCTGTACTTCTTATATTACACATACAAATGATATCATACAGCATTTGTCTTTCTCCATCTGAGTTATTTTCACTTAGCGTGATGCCCTCCAAGTCCCTCCACACCGCTGCAGATGGCAACACTTTGTTCTTTTTTATGTCAAGCCTCTATTTTAGATGGCAGACTCCTAGGGCAAAGTAGCCCTGAGACCAACAGCAAGAGGAGACCTTGAAAACGTGTGCCAGAAATCTGAAGTGGTGCGGCTCGATTTAAGGGAAAAGGGCCACTGGTCTTGATGCCAGAGCTCCGTGCCAACCACCACAGCCCTGGCAGGAAGTGAGCTGTGATTCTGCAAAGGGCAGAGCAGCCACACAACGAGGGCGGCGGGCCTGCCCCTCCCCCCCTCTCTCTCTCTCTGCAGACACGGTCCTGCTCGCTGTAAATGAAACTGCTGTTTGCATCATCTTTGGACTGCATAGCAACTACCATCCATATTTACCTTCCCCAATAACCCTAGAACAGAGAAACTTCAACACAAATATTTCCCCGGAATTTCAAAGAGGTAAGGGGGCTCCTTTATGTAACAAGACAAGGGATCTGTGCCAGCCGGGAAACCCAAGTGTTTAAAACTTGTTCTGCATTTTTGCAGCGCAAGAGTAGTTGCTAAACATCGCTCTCTCAAAAGAAAGCAGGCCACTGAATGAATCCTAGACAAAGGAAGTCAGAACAAAACTGGAGAATGAAAGGGATGTCTCAAAATAATGTCAAACTTAAATTGAGACGATATTACACTTGAACATATTCAAAACCCACACAAAGAGAGAAACAGAATAAAGCTGATTTTTAAAAGCCAACCAAGAGAAAATGTTATGACCTATTAGCTTCTAGATGTAATCAAACAAAAGCAGAGATTCTTTGTTAGAACTCTTTAGAGCACTGGAAGAGTTATGGAGTCAGGCTCTTCCTGAGAAATGATCTAAAAGGTCAAAGTCAAGGTCTGAGGCAAGTACTTCTTTGGAACTCACACTGAAGCTCTCATCTCCTAGCATCATAGCATCCTCTGCCCCTCCTTATTATTAGTTAATTGAATTCTCATGGGACCCATAAGGTCCAACTCCAGATTCTCAATAGATATTCCTTAAGGAGAAGCCAAGTGGAATCTGTGCTCTGGGAGGAGAACGAGAACTGTTGCTGGCAATTCCTGGAGGCTCGAAACAGACAAATCTGAGTGTTAAATATTCCAGGGGTGTGTTCATAGCATTAGTCACAATAGCCAAGACATGGAAACAGTCTAAATGTCCATTGACGTATGGATAAAGAAGATGTGGCACATATATGCCATGGAATATTACTCAGTCTTTAAATTAAATAATGCCATTTGCAGCAACATGAATGGACCTGGAGATTATCATACTGAGTGAAGTCAGAAAGAGAAAGACAAATATCATATGATATCACTTACATGTGGAATCTAAAATATGACACAAATGGACACATCTGTGAGACAGAAGCAGACTCACAGACAAAGAGAACAGACTTGAGCTTGCCAAGGTAGAGAGGGGGTGGGGAATGGAAAGATTTGGAGTATGGGACGAGCAGATGTAAACTAGTATATATAGGATGGATAAAGAATAAGGTCCTACTATAGAGCACAGGAACTATATTCAATATCCTGTGATAAATCATAATGGAAAAGAATGTATATATATGTATAACAGAGTCATTTTGCTATAGAGCAGAAATTAACACAGCATTGTCAGTTACTTTTCAATAGAATTTTAAAAAACTTCAGGGAACCCAGTCATAACAGGGCCTCACTATATATATATATATATATATATATATATAGTTTATATGAAATACATATTTCACATATTCATATATGTGAAAATTGAGGGCAGAGGAGAAAGGGACAACAGTGGATGAGATGGTTGGATGGCATCACTGACTCAATGCACATGAATTTGAGCAAACTCCAGGAGATGGTGAAGGACAGGGAAGGCTGGCGTGCTGCAGTCCATGGAGTCACAGAGTCGGATATGACTTAACAACTAAACAACATATATATAATATATTTATATTGGCTGCATGGCACAGCTTGTGGAATCTTTGTTCCCTGACCAGGGATTGAACCTGTGCCCACGGTAGTGAGAGTGTGGAGCCTTAACAACTGGACCGTCAGTGATTTCTCAGCCCCACAATATTTTGAGATTTACCTACAAGAAGTTGACCAACTTCCCACAGCACATATTGAAGAAAAATCATCTCACATTTCCAGCAGGGAGATGGGGAAAGGAACCATTTTAAAATATGCCAGTAAGGTCTGTTCTTCTTAACAAGGCCCACCCTCAGGGGAAATCAGTTAACCAGGGCCTCACCTGCTGGGGTGTAATCAGAGAGGGGAACAGAGTGAAGTTTATTTTGTTAAGATATGGAAGCCCACACACAGGCATTCTTACACACAGGAAAGGAAAAACATTCTGTTTGCCTATATGTTAATTCTCCCACAAATCCTCTGCAAGAAACACTAATCACGTTCACCAAAAGATAGCGCAAACTTTACACATTCTTTAAAAGCATCCATTTACTTATCTGCATAAATTACCGTTGAATATTATAATGCTTTTTGAAAATTCTCACGAAGTTCAAGGTACTGAAATGTAAAATCAGATCTTCTGATTCTATTTCTCTGGAAATTTAGCAGAACCCGAGAGTTGAAAAGGCAGGCATTGGTATAGCCACACGGTTCATTCATTGCTCAGATGCAGAGTGGTGTGCGAGACATCTCGGATTGAGCGCAGCGAGGTTGTTGACCGAGTCACTTATTAGCTCTTATTAGTATAAATACTGTAGTCCTTGGAAGTTGATTTTGGTTCTAACCCAGGCCAACAGTCTCCTTGTGGCTTATATGAAGGATATTTTTGGCTCCATGAGCGAAGCCAAGATGGTTGTTGGCAGTAGGAGAAGTAAGTACCATTTGAAAGCTCTCATCTGTTTATTGGATTACTGCCACAACTATTAAATCCACTGATGAGGAAGTGGGCAAAGCTGGTGTTTGCAAAGTGGGGTTGACCTGTACTAGGGCTTGAACGAAATAAAATAGACACAATGGTAACTTCGTTTGTAGCAAGTGCTCAGTTCCTAAGTTTTGTCCAGCTCTTTACGAGCCCCCTGGACTGTAGCCTGCCAGGTTCCTTCTCCATGGGACTCTCCAGGCAAGAATAATAGAGCAGGTTGCTATTTTCTCCTCCAGGGGATCTTCCCAACCCAAGGTTGGCAGGCAGATTCTTTACCATTGAGCCACTGGGGAAGCCCTTCTTAAAAAGGCCCTATCTTGTGGCAAGACCCCTTCTTAAAAAGGGAACCAGTTAATCATTGGTAAGATAGGTAGAAGGAACTCAGCCTCACTGCCTGGTCTCTCAAAGGGCCTGAGCCAGCCTGGGGTCTCTGCAGCTGCTGATGGGTGTGTGTGGGTGTGTATGTGGGTGTGTGTTCCTGCAAAATGAAAGGATAATCTCTGTCCTTCCCCCAAGTCCCTCCTGCCACATCAGTGGTCTCTTTCCAAACACACAGTGAATTACGATGAGTTTTCTTCAGAAGAGCTGACAGATCTCAAAAGAAGAGCCCACTCAGTGTAGGAAGAACAAACCAGTGGACTTCATCCTTGAACCTTGGACCTCCAGAGGGAAGGGTGTCCCCATGGGTACTTCTCCCTCCCACCTGATCTCTCTCGAGCCCTCTCTCAGTGTCCATCCTGTTTCTGAGATCTCAGCTTTTAAATCCATCTGCTGCCTCTCTCCTCTGTCTCAGGGGGAAGTTCTGCCTTCTCAGAGCCACTGTCTACAAACCCCAGTGTCTGTAGCCTCAGCCACTCTCTCCCATCCAAGTACTAACCAGGCCCGACCCTGCTTAGCTTCCGAGATCAGACAAGATCGGGCGCGTTCAGGGTGGTATGGCCGTAGACTCAGCCTCTCTCTCCTCGCCTACGGTGACCCTTCTGTGTTCAATAAAGGGGAAAGTGGCCCTCTTGTGAGGACAGGGTCAGTTGGCCAAGCCTAGCTCAGTCTCTTTAGCAGGACAAGCTGATGTCTTCACTGTTTTAACCAGAAGTAAGAAGACCTTGCTACGGGACGTCCCTGATGGTCCAGTGGTCCCAGTGCAGGGCACAGGGGTTCGATCCCTGGTCATGGAACTAGATCCCATAAGTCACAACTAAGGGTTCACATGCTGCAACGAGTATCAGAGATCCTGTGTGCCACAACCAAGACCCGGCTCAGCCAAATAAATAAGTGTTTTTAAAATATAGAGAGACCATCAGAATTAAAAAAGAAAAAAAGAGCACCTTGCTAAACCCAACTCTTTGTTTGAGGCAAAGAAACATTGCTTTCTATCAGTTGCCCCACAGGGAGCTCACATTCCCTTGTCACAGGAGAGGACAGGCACTAGGCAGCCAGCCAGCATCTCCATATTCCTTCAAATCCCATATCGCATCCTCGATGCCAAGGTGAACAGCAGGAGCATCTGCAGGCAGGGCCAAAATCCTTGAAGAATTTTTCTAGATCTGTTCCAACGAGCAGAGAAACAAGTGGTCAGACCATACAGCAACGCCACAATACTTCTACCTTCATAAAAATATCAGGAGTGGGGCAGAATATAACCAGATTAAAAACAACAACAACTTAATTCATCACTCACATAATGCAAAGTTCTCAGCAACTCTACTGTCACCTAAAGGGATAATGCAGGTGCTTCTACTCCCCTCTGGACACATCTCTGCCCAGCTCGCTCACTCACTCTTCTCCGAAGTGGTTCCCTCCACCCTGTCTTTGTCCGCCTCTGACTCCTTGCTCATTTCTCCTGCCCCATCCCCTGGCTCCCCTTTCTCCTCCTCACACACAACTACCCTAAGAGCTCCCTGATTGTAAAATGCTGATCTTCCAGGTGTGCTGGTTTGTGTTTAACAACGTGGGGATGGGATAGGCATGGAGGACTGATTTGTAGTGATTGCCAATCTCCGTGGTGTAAATACTCCTACCTCAGCAGACTGCAAATTTCCGATGATATACTGTCAGTGGCCTCTCAAAATTCCTATAATGTTAACTATGGCCAAGCTTTCCTAAGCCCTTGCAAGTGATCCAGCACACCACTTCTGATATGAAGAGTCACGTTGAATGTGGTAGTGTTCCTTCCCTTCCCCTTGGGGGAGAAGCTGGAATAAAATGGTTAGTCTATCTTGGAAGTGAAGACCTCCTCAGGTGTTGACATTTGAATTTTTTTTTTTTTTTGGCCACCCCTGTGATCTCAGCTCTACAAGGAGGAATTAAACCCCCGCCCCCTGGGGTGGAAACTTGGAATCTTAACTCCTGTACCAGTAGGGAAGTCCCTGAAATTTGAAATTTTCTAACTTTGAGTTTTGCTTTGGCTAATCTTCCCCTTCCTTGTCAATGTGCATGTTCACTGTGCACTTTTTAGAAAACTTCTGTGATTTTCCTGACCCCTCCGAGCACACTTGAATGTTTATGAATTCATGCCTTATTTTGCCATTTTACGGATCCTTCTATTTTGCATAAAGACACTAGCTCTTTGTGCTAGCATCACTTAGAGAATCTTTATTCTGTTTTCGTAAACGTCTTAAGGGTAAGGATCTTATCTCTACACATGATTGATTCTTAAACATTTGACTGCTTATTTGTAAGCCCTTCTCCGGTTTGCCTTATCCTAATCTTTCCTAGGCTCTGCATTTTAAAAATTATGTTCCTGGCTTAACATTAAGCCATATGTATACATCTTTTATATACAAGGAAATGTATACGTAATCACGTAATTGTACGTAATCACGTAATTGTACGTAATCACGTAAAACGTCTTTGCACATTAAGTCATTTGACGTTGGTAAAGTCATAAATTACTTTGAAGGGAAATCAAAGGGATCAGATACACTGGTTCACTGGAGATTTCCCTCTGTCACTGACTGCCTTGCTACCTGGGGCCTCAGGCCTGCAGCTGACAAAAGGGGGGTAATTAGAAAATCTTCAGGGTGTTGGAAAGATTATGTCAGCTAAAGAATGTGTAGTATGGACTTTCCCAGTGGTCCAGTGGTTAAGAATCCGCCTTGTCAAAGCAAGGGACACGGGTTCAATTCCTGGTCCGGGAAGATTCCACACCCAGTGGGGCAACTAAGCCCATACACCACAACTGCTGAGCCCGTGTGCCCTAGAGCCCACGCTCCACAGCAAGAGAAGCCTCCATAGTGAGACGTCTTCTCACCGTGGCTGGAGAAAGCCCTCACACACAGCAAAGCAGACACAGCGCAGCCAAAAATAAACAAATTTTTAAAAACATATAGTCTTTGAACTCTAGTGTAGAAGTGAATATGATACATCTATCAAGCATAAAAATTTTATAGACAATAAAACATTTTACACTGCAGGGAACATTTGTTCAAATTCAGTGATTCTTGGAACCACTACAAAATGTAGGATTTGACAACCAGTTTTACAAGAACCAGGTCCAATCCCTTCACACATCCGAAAGTCAGACAGCCGTAAGAACCCCGAACAGCATTAAGTGAAGTGAGATACTATAAACACAAATTAGTGTCATTTATCCAAGCCATTGTGAGGTTTTCTTTAGATTAAAAAAAAAGCAAAACAGATGATAGAATGGTAGAGAACAAAAAGGTAAGAGGAAAAAAATGCCTGAAACAAGGAGGCCTTTCAAACCTATGTCTGCTTATTAATAGAAACAAATATTGAGAAACGTGGTAATGTGAAGTAAACTGGTTTCAGAGAAAAGCGTTCCTTCCTGCCAGAGTTTTCTGCAGTAGACAGGGATGAGAGAAAGAGGTGCGGAGTCCTCTTGGTGTTTCGGAGGCCAACAGTGTGAGAATGCTCAGTCGTGTCCGACTGTTTGCGACCCCATGGACTGTAGCCCACCAGGCTCCTTTGTCTGTGGGATTTCCCAGTCAAGAATACCAGAGTAGGTTGCCATTTCCGTCTTCACCAGATCTTCCCAACCCAGAGATCGAATTCACATCTCTTGCGTCTCCTGCATTAGCAGGTGGATTCTTTACCACTAGCACCACCAGGGAAGCCCACAGTAGATTTAGGAAAAGCTTTTACTGTAAAGATTCATTCTTCCTCCCTTCCTTCCTCCCTGTCTCTCTCATCCCCCTCTCCCCTTCCTTCCCCCCATTCCTTCTTTCTTTATTTTTATGGAAATGGGAGCAACATGCTTGGCCAACATGACTTAAAGGGAGAGATGGGCAAATGCAGCAATGGTGAAGGTCTTAACTCTCTTTGAGGTAGGTGATTTCATCCAAGGACAGTAGCTTAGTTTCTGCCATTGAGGATGTTGTCCTGGGAACTTCCCAGAGGCCCATCCACTCCTAGACACCTTTAAAGGTGTCGTCTTCTCTCTGCCAACTCCACCACCTGTACTTTGAGGTGAGCTGGGTGCAGGTGCTTCTGTGTCTGGGCTCTGAGTGCCTACAGACTTACTTAGGAGAATGGGCTGAACCAGAACACAGAAGCTTGAGCTTTCTGCATGGAGAAAGTGCCTAAAATGTTTTATTAATACCTGATGCACATTCAGTGTTTTATTAACTGGAATGAGGAAATTTCCTATCATTGTACTGGTCCTTAGAGTTCAAAATCAAAAGCTCCTACGTTATTTATCACTCAATAGATATGTAAGTACCCGCTATCTGCCAGGCACTGTGCTGGGTATGGACACACAGCACAAAAGTAAAAGTGAAGTCACTCAGTCGTGTCCAACTCTTTGCGACCCCATGGACTGTAGCCTACCAGGCTCCTCCGTCCATGGAATTTTTCAGGCAAGAACACTGGAGTGGGTTGCTATTTCCTTCTCCAAGAGATCTTACCGACCCATCAGTTGAACCCTGGTCTCCCGCATTATAGGCAGACGTGTTACCGTCTGAGCCACCAGGGAAATCTGAGACTTACATTTTACAACAACAAAAGGCAGACATGGTCTACACTGAAGAGTGGCTTGTTTCCTAATGAACACAAAGACTGAAAATCATTCCACCTGAAAAATTCAAACCACAAACTCATTCTTTCCATACAACACCCTCTAACTCCTGTTAAGCTTTCAGCCCTTCCTTCTTCCACACCTGCCCTGCCTGATGTCCTAGCTCCTTCTTGGCCTTCTGAATTTTAAAAGAAGTAAAATAGAAAACTTTTTTCTGAAATAAGAAAATAATTTTTTTGATTTAAGAAAGCTAAGAAAAGTAAAAGGCTTGGGAAAAAAACCTTTGTGTGTGACATGAGCACTTGACATTAACTAATAAATATTTCTTGAAAACTTATAATTGATAAGAATGGGCTAGGGCTGAGATAGACCCTCTTTCCTAGACCATATATTCTGAGAGACATTCAGTGCTTTTTTCCCCTTTGAAAAGTAAGCACTAAAACTAGGATCTCTAAAACCCCCACATTGAAGAAACTTTCTTATGAAAATGGTGCTGTGTCCCTTGTTCCCATAACCAGTTATTGGTGGTCCTTGGTATCCACATTTCAGACAACGTGTGCGATGTTGCTATTTGACACATTTTTCAAATATTCAACTTACTAGAAGAAAAATATGCAAAGGAGGGCCTGGAGTTTGTTGTTTTTGTTGTTTGTTTGTATTGGGTAAGGAGGGTTGAACAGGCTATTTCCAAGGGAGATTTTGAAGCGGTGTTTATATAAAGCCCTTCCTTGCAGGAATAGTAGGAGCTTGATCTGTCAGATAAGCGCATTCCTGATATCTATTGGCTGGGGAAAATAAGCAGGTACCCCAAGCTGGCTTGTTTTTTAAAATGAAGATTTGTTGGATACCATGGGAGAATGGGAGGGGGGTGGGAGGAATTGGGAGACTGGGGTTGACACATATACACTATTAATACTATATATAAAATAGATAATTAATGAGAACAGACTGTATAGCACAGGGAACTCTACTTAATGGGCTGAATAGGAAGGAAGTCCAAAAGGGAAGCAATATATGTGTATGTGTGGCTGATTCATTTTGCCCTGCAGTAGAAACTAACACATTATAAAGCAACTATACTCCAATAAAAAATAATTAAAAAAACAAAATGAAGATCCATTTTATAACTTCAAGATAATGTGTTAAAGTAGCCAAATGAATAGCTGCTATAAATGTATGTTGACTAAACAGTGGGAGAGAACTAGAACTTCACAGTAATCGAGTATTTCTCACCTGTATCAGTTGGCCCATTATCATGGTATCTGTACAGTATCATTACACTCTAAACCTTCAGATAGATGAAACAGCATCATAAAAATGTAAGAAACAACATGCAAGTGCACGGACATCCAACCAGTCCCTCCTAAAGGAGATCAGTCCTGAATATTCATTGGAAGGACATGCTGAAGCTGAAGTTCCAATTCTTTGGCCACCTGATGCGAAGAGCCAACTCATTGGAAAAGAACCTGATGCTGGGAAAGATTCAAGGCAGGAGAAGTGGATGACAGGGGATGAGACGGTTGGATGGCATCACCGACTTAATGGACATGGGTTTGAGCAAACTCCAGGAGATGGTGAAGGATAGGGAAGCCTGGCATTCTGCAGTCCATGGGGTCGCAAAGAGTTACTGTGTAACTGAACAAGAAGAGAGAATGCAAGGGCAACTCTCTGAGATCTTTGAAGATCATAGCTTGAGGCAGAAGGTTTCACAGAGAAGGCATAGCAGCCTTCAGGCTTGTGTTTACCGTAGACACACCTTCAAATGAATGATTGTGTTTGGGGTGTCCTTTATTTTGCTAATGCTCTCAAGTTCTTTTTTTTTTTTAACCTCTTCTGAAATAAAAGAGAATAATGTTTTTACCACAAATATTTACCAGTAAATGGGAAACTTAAATGATTCCCCAAGAAAACCCTTAAGGGTTTCTAAAAACCCTTAAAGCCTCTATTATTAGGCAAACAAACACTATACAGAGATTCCATCCCTCTGCCATTTTCAAGAGCCCCTTTGGGGGTTGCAACAACCCTGAGAAACACTGAGAAAGTAACTTTGGGCCTCTGGGTGTGCATATGGCGCCAAGGGGAAGATTATCTTCTGTGGTCTTCATCCTTATGTTATAAATCCTTTACTATATAAATTAAGAAATTAATCAGAACTTTTGGTGGCATTGGGGAAGATTTCTTTCTGCCAGATAAATGGCTAACCACATCTACTAACCACAGGCAATATTTATCCATAAAGTCATTTGTGATGAAACCATTCTCTAGGTTAAAAGATCATTTTCTCCCTTCTTCCCTCCCTCCCTCCCTTCCTTCTTTTCCACCTTTCTTTCTTTCTTCCTTTTTTTTCATGAACTTTATTTACTTATCTTTGTGCTGGGTCTTCGCTGATGCAAGTTGGCTTTCTCTCGTTGCAACGAGAGGGAGCTACTCTTTGTTGTGGTGTGTGGACTTTTCACTGCAGTGGCTTCTCTTGTTGGGGAGCATGGGCTATAGGTGCCCGGGCTTCAGGAGTTGTAGCATGCAGGCCTAGTAGTTGTGGTGCATGAGCTTAGTTGCCCAGTGGCTTGTGGGGTCTTCCCAGCCCAGGGATCAAACTCATGTCCCCTGCATTGGCAGTCAAATTCTCAGCTAATGAGACCACCAGCAAAGCCCAATGAACTTTTACTGAGCACTTACCCCCGTACTATGCTAGGAGCTGGAGGTACAGGCATGAGTGTGGCAGCCTTGCTCTCTGAGAGCTCTTTCCAGAGACAAACAAATAATAGGAGCGTGAAGGGATGACCTTGACCTTGAGGATCTGGTGATGGAAGAAGATGGAATCATGGGGGAAAAGTTAATAGTTAAACTGAATCATAAAAGATTAAAAATTATAGAAAATTATCAGTGAGACAAGTGGAGAATAATTGGTCTAGGCAGAGACTAAAATACACTCTATTTTTTTTTCTCATAAAGTTATAAATAGGAATAATATTAATAACCGTGCTAATCTTTCCTGGGAAGATATTGGGAATCTTAGCTCAGACATTTAGACAGTTTGAATATACCCAATATACCCAATATTCAAAATCACATTTTAAAGTCTTTACATGCTTTCTCTTCCCAAAAGAATTTCAAAGCAGTTTATAAAATATATACTATAAAAGAAAACATGAATAGATGAGGCAAGAAATGTAAGAACGTTCCTAAATATTAGGAATATGAAATAAAGCTTACAGCCTGCATGCCATTGGTCTTTGACAGTTATTGGAGATGATCAGCAAATAGAATCTCAAGTCTCCTTCTTACCATATGGTGAACATAATCAGGCACAATAATCATAGAGTCCATAAAATAAAATCCCACCAGAGTTTCTCCCACAAATATGTAAAGAGGGCCATAGTAGAGTGTGCTGGTTTTGCTGCCTGGTGCCCATCCACTTTTACTCTGAAAACTAAACATAATTTTCCTCTGGGGGGCCATCTTCTACTCACCCATGCATCTTCTGGATTTGACTCCAACCTCCCCCTTGACCAGAGGTTGAATAGTGACTCAGACAAGACCATTGCATGCACTGCATTCCCCTGGCTACAGGGATTGGTTCCGAGATAAGCATGTGACCTAATTAGAGCTAATCTGGACCCAGTCAGACCACCTGGACTTCTGGAAAGAGATTCTGAACTTGAACATGAGAAAGCATGAGTCCTGGAGGTGCTGCTGAAGCTATTGAGAGATCTCGATCAGAGCTTATCCGAGAATGGGGTCAAGATGGAATGAGAGAAAGTAAATCCTGCTGACATCTTTTGTGCATGGATCTAACCATCCTTGAAGCACATTTAGACTTTTCAATTCCATGAGCCAGTAATTTCCAATTTTGCTTTAGCCAGTTTGTGCTGGACTGTTTATTATCTAATGATATTATATGATGGAGCAGAAAACATTTCCAACAAGGTCATTATAGTAAACACACAAGAACTGTAAAACTTTCTCATACCCTCAACGCAACCTAATAGCTAAATGCCAAAGCATAGCAAAGGGCTTCCCTGGTGGCTCAGCAGTAAAGAATTCACCTGCAATGCAGGAGCCACAGGAGATGTGCATTCAATCCCTGGGTGGGGAAGATTCTCTGGAGAAGGGCATGGCAACCCACTCCAGCAGTCTTGCCCGGAGAATCCCACAGACAGAAGAGTCTGGCATGCTACAGTCCACAGGGTTGGACAGAGTCGGACAGGACTGAAGCGTCAGCATGCATACAAAGCATAGTAAAGTCAGTTCTAAATGGAACCAAAGTAATGTGGACCCAAATGATAATGCTGATGTGAGCCAAAAATATAGATACACTTTACATTCTTCACAAAATTGCCAATGAATATTCTATCTTGGCACCACAATTACAATATGAAGTGAGAGTTTTCTAATGGGAGTTAAGTGTGGCTATACCATATTACCAATTAAGAGATAGAGTGTAAGCTTTGATAATCAATGAATACTCTCTTATTAGACAGGACAGACAGCTGGCCCTCCATATCCAAGGATTCTGCACCTGTGGATTATACCAATCTCAGATCAAGAATATTAAAAACAATTCCAGAAAGTTCTAAAAGGCAAAACTTGAATTGGCTGCATGCCAGCAACCATTTACATAGTATTTACATAATTGTATTTACAACTATTTACATGACATTTACACTGTATTTGGCCACCTCATGCATAGAGTTGACTCATTGGAAAAGACCCTAATGCTGGGAAGGATTGGGGGCAGGAGGAGAAGGGGATGACAGAGGATGAGATGGCTGGATGGCATCACCGACTCGATGGACATGGGTTTGGGTAGACTCCGGGAGTTGGTGATGGACAGGGAGGCCTGGCGTGCTGTGATTCATGGGGTCACAAAAAGTCAGACATGACTGAGTGACTGAACTGAACTGAACTGAAGTATTATAAGTAATCTAGAGATGCTATAAAGTATACTGGAGGATGTGCATAGGTTATATGCAAATACTGCTCTATTTTATATGAGTCTTGAGCCTCCTTGGATTTTGTATCTGCGTGGGTCCTGAAACCAATCCCCTTCAGATATCGAGGACAACTGGATTTCTAGAGTCAGCCTTCCAGAGTTCAAATTCCTTTTCTGTTACTTATTAGCATCAGTTTTCTCACCTGAAAAATGGAGATTATTGTATCACCTGCCACAGAGTTGCTATGAGGACAGAATGAGTAAGTAATGTGGTTGTAAAGTGACTTGAATCATGCCTAGCACATGCTTAGCACTCACAAAATGTTTTAAAACCATTATTTTATCATTATCATATCCTTGTAGAGGATCCTTAAGGGACCACTCAAACAGTTTTGGATCCACTCTTTGTTGTTCAGTTGCCTAGTCGTGTCCAACTCTTCGCGACCCCAGGGACTGCAGCTTGCCAGGCTTCTCTGGCCCTCACCATCTCCCAGAGTTTGCTCAAAATTCACTCTAACATCCCCAAAAATTGATGAGCTAGTCCCCAAAGTTCAAGATCATAGATCATAGATCGTATCCGTAGTTATTTACATGGGAACATTTACAAAGTCTAGACTTACCAACTGGGGAAAGACTTAGCATGAAGGGAAAATGCCACACACAGAACGTCTGATTTTCGGGAAAGCAACTTCCTGATGACACAGATGTAAGACAGAGTAGCCGCAAAATGGACCTCAGGTAACACAATCAGGATAACTTGACCAGAGCTATAGAACTGTCGGGAGATGTTGGTCAGAAAAAAAAAATGTTTTGGTTTAGGGTGTGACCTGGTATCATATTTCTGACAATAATTAAATAACTGAATCCATTGTGGAGGCCGCCACGAGTACGTGACAGCCACCGGCAGATCCATGTAACACTGGGTGCATTGCTTAATCTTGCTACACCTCAGTCTCCTGGGGGTCACAGGGCACAACGCCTGCCAGGTGCCCCGGACCCAACACAAGCTCGTCTGAGCTCAGCGTCTCATGTAGAGACTGAGTCTACTTGCACATAACAGAAATCACAGTGAATGGTGCCTGCAACCTCCGGGGTTTCTTTTTCTCTCAACAAACAAGAAATCTGAAGGTTGGTGGCCCAGGACTGGCCCGGAGGCTTGAGAAGGCAGAAGCCAGGTCTCTGTGACTCTCTGGGCCTTCCTCTCACCTGTGATCACTGGATGGCCGCCACAGCCATCGCACCTATGCTTCAAGCTTTAAGCAGGAGCTTGAGTGTTCGAGGTCTATTCGTTTTGTAAGAGAGGGAGAATTGATATGGCAGGCTTCGCTGCAGTTAGCTATTACTTATCTAGCAATTTATCACACCAGATCTTCTTAATAGCCATGGAAGCAGGCATGGGAAATAGCTCCATTTTACAGACATGGAAACTGAGACTAGAGAGGTGAAGAAATCTACCCAAGACCATACAGTCGTAAGTGGCAAAAACAGGCTTCTGACTCAGGCTACCATCCTCCTAACTCTTAGTTGGTAACCCTTTCCAGCATACGATACTGCCACATGGGACAACTCTTTGTCATTGGCACTTGGATGAGTTTTAAGACTATAAAGGGGCCAGTGGAAGACTATATCATTACATGTGAATTAAGGTACTATGCTGTGAAATACTCTGAGCATCTCAGGGTCTAGGTGAAGAGGAGAGCAAGGGGTAGAACTTACGGATTAAGATGGGAAGTAAATGAGAATCATACACGAACCATCTACAAAGTCATCTACGAAAATCAGATAGTATAAGCAGACAGATGTCTAAAGAGCAGAGAAAGAGTTGTTATAATTATGCCTCTGTTTTCCTTCAAAATATAATTTGAAGAATAATGTGTGTGTCTGCACATGTGCATAGATGAACATGCGTTCATGTGCTCGAGTGTATCCACGTGCCTGATAATAGACACAATCATGTGAATAAAATCAGAAGTAACACCAGATTGTGTTCTAGACTAATAAAAGCTTTCAGCCCATGTAGATAGATTTTAGCACGAAATATTCTATATTAAAATAGATTTCCCATATGGTATGTTATATATGCATGATTTAAGCAACTTTTAATATTTAAATACATATCTTATATGAAATGACCCCACAGTAACAAAATCCATTTTTGTGTATTTTAAAAGAAGGGTTAAAAAAGAGGACTATTACAGAAATTATCATAAAAATTAATCTTCCAGAAATTAAAGTTTAATCAAAGCATTTCTTCAGTGATAAAAACAACTAGCATGATAGAAAGAATGGTAGACATTTTAACCTAAGAAAGTGCCTGGAGCGGAATCATGGTTTCATTTTTTGTTTACTCATCTGTAAAATGGGGATATTTGCCTCAGAGTTGTTTTGAGAATTAGATTTAATAATGTTTACAAAGCCCTTAGCACAGTGTCTGGCATGTATAGAATATCCAACATTAGAAAATTTCCTTATTTCAGTAAATCGGTTTAATTTTTCTTTTTATTTATTTATTTATTTTTTTAAAATTTTTCTTATCTTTACAGAATCAGCAAAAAGTTCTCAAATGCTGGCATTAGGATTTTTACTTTAAAGCATTAAATTATTTAATAAGCTTGAAATTCCAAAAGGTTTATTTCTTACTTACTCTAATGGCTACTAAAAGGAAAGCTAGGCTTAGAAATAATTCCATGGTCATATTTTATAAAATTAAAGTGCAACATTACTTCTCTAAGTTTCAAAACATACTTATTTTAATGCTACAACAACTGCCTTGGAGTTTAAACACCACTGTCCATTTTTATGAGGTAAGAACCCTAGAATTAACTTATACCATAGAACCTTTACAAACCATCACTGCCTCTGGGTAACGTCATTATACTTACTTGTGCTTAAATCCTGTGAGCTGCCATCTTGACCTCTCAGCGGTTGGGGTCCATATGAAAATTATCAAATTCATTAGGCATAAGTGCTTCAGTCAGTTCTATTTATGTAAAGCAGGGAGTTCTGTTCCAGTAAGAGACGAATCTCCAAAGATATCCTTTAATCTCAGTAGTAACCTTCATGTTGCATATTCAATCACTCAGTCGTGTCCTACTTTGCGACCCTATGGACTACAGCCCTCCAGACTCCTCTGTCCATGGGACTCTCCAGGCAAGAATACTTGTGGGTTACCGTTTCCTTCTCTTGGGGATCTTCCAGACCCAGGGATCAAACCCACATCTCCTGCATTGCAGGAGGATTCTTTACCACTGAGCCACCTGGGAAGCCCAGTCTTCATGTTACAGACCTGGAAACTCAATAGATACTATTAAAATCTCTTCTTGCTTTGCTTATGGATTTATTTCTTCAACCAGTAAGTTAGAGGTGCTTTCTTTTCCAGTGATTGGGAATGTTTCCATCAGATTTCATGAAATATTTCTTCCAGGGCAAGTGAGATTTCCAACTAATTGGAGTAAGCATCCTTCTGTCAAAAGAATATGCCATGTTTCACAGAAAACAGGACTTGAAAGGAATTGTTAGGAAACATTAGCCTTATTAATATTTTATTTTTTGTTGCCGTCAAGGGCACTGGGAACTCCAGTCTTTCACAGAGGAATTCCTAGCTTCTAAGTGAGCCTGCCTCCAGGCTGGAATAATTTAGTCACCTGACTTTCCTGTAACTTTTATTATTTTTGGCTTCGTGAAGTAGCATTCATGCACAAGTGGCCCTTTTCCATGCCCTGAAAGTTCTTTTGGAGGACACTGAAAATCTTTTTTCTTTTCCTACTTCTCTGCATGAAGTGTGAAAAAATCCCTGATCATACCCAGGGCTCATATACAAATAATAGATACAGTTGGGATTCTGATTTTGTTATTATTTGTTGCAAATAGTTTTGCGTTTAACATTGTTGTTTCTTAGTCTAGCAAGAGATAGCTGTCCCTTAAAACTAACTGATTAGATCTGATCATTTGGTACTGTTTTTGATAATTATGGTGAGGAAAACATTGTAAATTATCCTAGAGTCAAATCCACTATAATTGTTATGGAAGGACACTTGGATTATTTAAAACACTGAGTTTGTTACACTTAAAAAAGATACTAGGAGTGCATAAATTTCGTATACTAAATGACAGGCCACATTCATATAATGATTTTTAATGTCCATTCACATCAACTAGAAACTGTTATTTCCAAGCACTTATATTTGTTTGTTCTTGAAAACTGGAGGGAGGCGGGGAGCATCAGAAAGTTTCCACAATTTCCCCTGAGTTATTTAAATTCACTTCCTGTACAATGAAAGCCCTATGACATTTCCAGAACTGCTGTTTATTTTGGGATGTGAGGGATGTTAAAATTCTTTGTGCTTAAACCACAATATTTATGACTGGCATGAGACAAAGACTCAGGGCAGGGTGTAAGTGGTCAGGCAATCCTTACCGGAAGGAAAGAGACTATTGCGTTACCGGAGTCGAGGGCAGGCAAATCCACCTGGGTTGGCAAGCTGGGTAGAGGCTGCCAAGAAAGACTGATGTCCGTGTTCCCTCCAGTCTGAAGGAACAACATGTCTCTATCTTCTCACGTAAAGGGGAGCTTCCGAGTTCATACACTCGTTACACCCTTTTACACAAAGGAGAATGCCTGCTACACGGAAGTCCAATGAAAACAGCTTGTATGTCTCAAGAATCTCATACTATTTATTTCTGACTATTCTATCTGTATGTTTCACTACAGTTATTTCCCTGAACTCACTATCTTAACAGTGTGTGCATGCTCAATCATGTCCACCTTTTTGCTACCCCATGAACTGTAGCCCACCTAGTCTCCTCTGTCCATGGGATTTTCCAGGCAAGAATACTGCAGTCGGTTGCCATTTCTTTCTCTGGGTGATCTTCCCGACCCAGGGATCAAACCCTGGTTTCTTGCATCTCCTGCATTGTAGGCGAATTCTTTACCACTGAGCTACGTGGGAAGCCCAATATCTCATTGTAATAGGAACAAAGAATTACTTTCTTTTTTTCTTTTTTCTTGAGGTATAATAGTTTCAGATGCATGATATAATGACTCGATATTTGTATATATTGTAAATGACCGCCATAATACATCTAGTTAACATCCATCCCCATACACCGTTTTCCTTCATACATTTCTTTCTTTAAAAATAGAAGATAAAGAAAATCACTTATCTAAGTTCATATACTAAGTTCCTAGAAACATCCCTTGCCCTTCAACCACTTTACTCTTATGATAAGTGAAAAATGATCATCTCGATTACATGTTAAAATATGGTGAACTTCAAATTAGAATATAACAGGGGTAACCTAGTTCTTTATTTTGCATTCTAAGGCCGTTTTCATTTTCAAATGAGGATTTCAATTTATTTAATGACCATTATGAAAATGTTCCTGATGAATTTAAGGTTTTTGCTTCATTGTAGAAAGAATACAGAGATGAAGCAGGGAGGTTAACAAAGTAAAGTGAGAATTTATCTAAGCAAGAATACGCTCTCAGAGGAAGACTGGGCAGAAGAGTGAGGAGCTGCTGCCCTGGGTTTCTTCGGCAAGCTGGTTATGAGGGGTGTACAAATGAAGGGGTGAATATTCACCAGGGAAGGAGGGGTTTGGGGTCATATTCCTTGATTTTCATCCCAGCTCCTTCTGTCTGAGGGGAGGAGGGATTTTTGTCCTTCTTTAGCTTAGATCAGAAGTGTCATAGCATCGATGCGTGATGAGTACTCCTTACCCGCAAGACTAATTTAATGCAATGAGAGCAAATGAGCAACAGATTACATCCAGATACAGGAGGTTCCCTGGTTTCCCATGTGGCTCAGTGGTGAGGAACCTGCCTACAGGAGACTCAGGTTTGATCCCTGGGTTGGGAAGATACCCTGCAGAAGGAAATGGCAACCCACTCCAGTATGCTTGCCTGGGAAATCCCATAGACAGAGGAGCCTGGTGGGCTACAGTCCGTGGGGTCACAAAGAGTCAGACACGACTGAGCGGCTAAACAAAGCAAAACAAAAAAACAGCATTTACTACTTGCATACCCTGTAGGATGTGAAGGCTGGGAAGTCCTAGGTCTTACCTGCAGGGGCCACACTCTCATTGGGCAGCTCTGAAAAACTCAACAAAGTTCAGGCCTTGAGGCACCATAGAAGAAGAAAGAGAAGAAACAGTCGTGCAGTCCTGTCCAACTCTTTGTGAGTCCATGGACTACAGTCTATGAAATTCTCCAGGCCAGGATCCTGGAGTGGGTAGCCTTTCCATTCTCCAGGGGATCTTCCCAACCCAGGTCTCCAGCACTGCAGGCGGATTCTTTACCAGCTGAGCCACCAGGGCATCCCAAGAATACTGGAGTGGGTAGCCTATCCCTTCCTGAGGGGATCTTCCCGACCCAGGGATCGAACCGGGGTCTCCTGCATTGCAAGCGGATTCTTTACCAACTGAGCTATCAGGGAAGCCCTGAGGCCCCATAGGTGAAAGATAAATACCCGAATGCTTAGCAACGTCTTCAAGGCCCCGCAGCACTGGCGCCAGGCCCAGCTCGACTAGCCCCTCCATGCTGGTCTCGCTCTGCCTTGCTCCCACCACAGGCCCCACGCAGCCTGTTGGCTCCATCGACAGGGCTCTCCTCCTACTCCACACAGGAGTGTTCCCCGTCTTCCATGAAGCCCCAGCCCCAGCCCATTTCCTCAGGGCGGTTCTCCCTCACCCAGAGCACAGAGCAGATCCTTTGTTACACAGCTTCAGAGGACAGTAGTCCTTCCAGAGCACTGGCTCATCTCATAATCCTACGGTCACTGCAGGGATTGTCTGAGGAGTGTGTGTCTCCTCTACCCGATTTTTAAACTCCATGACAGATGAACTGTATCTTCTTTTCAATTCCAGTCTTATCCCCAGCTATCTATTACATAGAAGTTTACACAGGAAAACACATAGAAAAATGTTGGTTTTGTTGAATTGTTTTCCCTCAATAGGAAAGAAAAAAAAAAAAACCCACACATTGTTTTTACCATATGAATCTACTGCCAGGGTAGCTTGTTAATAAAATAAGTTCAAGAAAATATTTTGAAATCAAAAGAAGGAAAATGTTTGTAGAATCATAGAATCTTAGGCTGGAAGGGACGCTGTAGAGGCCAATCAGTCCACCCCTGTTTCACTATATTCCTGTTGAACTTAGGAATCGTTGCTGTTCCGTCACTCAGTCCTGTCTGACCCATTGAGGCCGCATGGACGGCAGCATGCCAGGCCTCCCTGTTCCTCACCATCTCCCAAAGTTTGCCCAAGTTCATGTCTCTTGAATCGGTGATGCCATCCAACCATCTCATCTTCTGTCTCCCCCTTCTCCTACTGCCCTCAATATTTCCCAGCATTAGGGTCTTTTAATTTTTTTAGAAAGAACTATTTATGTCAAAGTGTTGAAGAATTGAAAGCAAATATATTCTCAGTTCTTCAAAAACTGATCTCTGTATAAAGAATTTTGTACAATGCTGGATTCACAGTAATAATTATAATTATTATAATTAGAAGTAGTAGTATTGTCAGAAAATCCATAATTCTGGGTCGTCCAGATGGCCATTTTTCCTTCCGGTCTCAAATCTTTGCCTTGCAGCCCCGTTAGTGCTGTCTTTGCAATGTCTCTCACATCTGTTCTTTCTTCTCCTTTCCCAGGATCTTTAAAACAAAACTGTGTTTATTTTTAAGCCATTGACTGCATTTTAAAGCTCTCATTGAACTGTCTTAACACTCTTTATCCCAAAGAGGGCGCCAATTTCTCATGAAACATAGTACAGTGTTTCACAAAATTCATTCGCTCCCAGTAGTTTTTCAATTTCACAGCTGCGGTAATTTAATCCAGAAAAGTTATTCCAGTGGCATGTTTATATAAATTAAACCCTATTGTGAATGCTAATTAAAGCGTTTTGCTTCTTCAGAGTAGCTTCAGAGAAAAGCCACACTATTGCTGTTAAATAAGTTGAAGTTATCATTTTTTTCTATTTTGGGTAGCAACATCAAATTAAACATTAAATAGGATTTTAAAAAATGTCTGTTTACAATCTACCAACTTTAGGGTGTGTTTCCATTCTTTGTTGTTGTTTAGTCACTAAGTCGTGTCTGACTCTTTTTGACCCCACAGACTGTAGCCCACCAGGCTCCTCTGTCCATGGGATTTCCCAGGCAAGAGTACTGGAGTGGGTTGCCATTTCTTTCTTCAGGGGATCTTCCTGACCAAGGGATCGAACCCGCATCTCCTGCTCAGCAAGCAGATTCTTTACCACTGGAAAGACACAGGAAGCCTGTTTCCATTCTACTACTGGCTTAAAGAATGACTGGTGAAGCAATATAGTTCAAACCTTATGTGTGGGAAGTTAATAGGTTCTCATGGGCAGGGGGGTTGTCTGCTGGTTTTGAGTTTTCTTGGCCGTAGCTGGAATTTTTCATATTTTGAACACTCTGCACTGTACGCAGTGTGACTGTGAATAGAGGGGATAGTGTGGTTTCTGATCTCAGCCTCAACTAGTCCTTCAGGTTGAGTCCCCGTGCTTTGTGTACATTTTCCCAGGAGAATGATGTGCCAAAGAAGGGCTGAAGTGCTGGTGGGCTTCATAAATTCAGGTGACGGGAGTAGAAGGAAAATACAATAGGGGTAATGTACTATAGGCCCCCTTATTTAACAAAAACTCATTTAACCAAATTCTGTACTCAAAATATAAAGATTCAGGCACCACCTCAATTGTGCCCTTCCAAATTTGAAGGTCCTAGCAGCCTGGCGGGTTGCAAAGGGTCGGACATGACCAAGCAACTAACACACACACACACTCACACACACACATACACACCCACGCACACAGGCATTAATTAGCTTATTCTTGCCTCTGTAACTGGCTTGGATTCCAAATTCCAGCTTTTCTCTCTATGATCCCTGACTGCGAAGTAATTTGCTGGTACATGGTTACAATGAAGGCTTACCCAGGAAAAATACTACCATTTTGATTGGTCTCTAGCCCCTAAAAGTAAAGCCAATGATGAGTAGAGAATCCCTAAAACTTTGCTAACTGATTACTCACTGGTGGCTGTCACTCAGAACCCAAACTTCAGTGGTTAGGACTCTGAAATTCCACTGCAGGGGACACAGGTTCAATCTTTGGTCATGGAACTAAGATCCTGCATGCCTCATGGCCAAAAAAACAGACATTGGCAAGATCTGCATATCTTTTTGATAGGGAACCAACATGGCAACAATAACCAAGCATTATTTCCAATTTTCATTTAACTACAAATCTACATCCCATTGCCAAATTGTTTCTAAGAATTGCCAATAAGTGCTCATACCTATGAGCTCATATGATCAGGTGCGTGCAAGCAAGCTCAGTCACTTCAGTCATGTCCAACTCTCTGCAACCCCGTGGACTGTAGCCCACCAGGCTCTCTGTCCATGGGGTTTCTCCAGGCAAGAATATTGGAGTGGGTTGCCATGCCCTCCTCCCAGGGATCTTCCCAACCTAGGGATCGAATCCAGGTCTCCTGCATTGGTAGGCAGGTTCTTTACCACTAGCTCCACCTAGAAGCCCCTGATTACAGAGTACTATAATTGATTTATCTTGGTGATTTTTCCTTGTTATCAGCCAAAAGTTTCCTTCATCATACACCGCCCCCCTCCAGCTGCAAGGTCAATGTGTGTGTTCACCTTGAAATGCCCATGCTGCATCTTGTCCAGCTTCCTCCTTTTCTGACCATAAGATTCAATCTCCTCTTCTGTAGGGCACAACCTGGACCATGTTCTTTTTCTTGGATTTTGGAGGTGCATGACTCTTCCTCTTCCTCTGCCCTTGACACAGCCAGAACCCTTGTTCTGTTGTACCCCTATGGCAACACCCGGAACCCCTCTAGATTCCAGTCCTGTAGACTCCAAGAAGGCAATTTTTAAACACTCTCATTTAAGTTTGATGCCAAACTTCATAACATTTCTGAAACTTTCTATCACTCTTCAACAGTGAAAACCAGATCAATTAACCACCAAAAATATTTGGAGACAGCTGTGTGAAAATGGGTATGAAGACACAATTATATCTTACCATAATAACAGAAGTAAGGCTTTGGAGCCTTGGTGACAGGGCTAGATGTTGAGTCAGATTTCCACATTCAGTATTTCTATTGAGACATTTGGGAATACAAATGTTTCAATATACCATCTCTAAAATGATCATTTTCCAGTTGGTACATGACTTTAAAATGTATGCCACATTTGCTGGCGTAAAATTCACACACCAAAATCAATCTGTTTAGAAAATGAATCTGATTTTATAATAAAAGTTAAAAAAAGATTCAATTAGAAATGAGCAGGTGGAAGAAAGCTGTTGCATTATTTAAGAGCATTAATGATACATAAAGGTAAGTGGGTAATAAAAGCTAATTACAAGATGGTTTTATTTCTTATGGGAGTTATAGCTTCTACCTTTCCAGAACATCGTCATAATAATATTTACACATTCCTTTTTTTTTTTTTTTACACATTCCTTTTTTATATAAAGGAAACTGTGGGATTAGAAAATGCTTATTATTTTGAACTCAAATGACGATGCTTCCTTGGGTTCTTATCCAGTTTCCAAAGGATAATTTTGATCCTTTGATAAAAATTTACCTTTACGAACTGTTTACCACTGAAATATAGCAGAATATATATGAAATTATTAGAGATTACTTTTAATTGCTAGTCTGAACAAGATAAGAAACAGATGGCATACATGAGTCCATTGAAAACATCAGGGGAAAAAAAACTAAACAAAAATTAGATGCTGGCTAGTGGCTCTGAGAAATGAATTAATTTCTAGAGTTGTTTCCCTTTATTACCTGTAAAAACAAGATCACATCTCTAACTGAAGAGCTTGAATGAAATGTCATGTTTGTTGGAAGTTTTCCTCTCCCCTCCAACTGACAATACCAGTTTATTACCCTATGAAACGTCCTTGTTTAGAACTGAAAGAGATATGTGGTATTTTTCAAAGTTGGTCTTCAGACTCTCCCTGACCTGTTACGTTTGAGAAAGCTTGTTCACGACCCTGGGCACCGGAAGTTGCCTGCAACTGACAAGGGTGTGATTCACACATTGTGTGAAGCAGCCTGGTAGCCTGGCAGCCCGGGGCCCACACTGAGAATTCAGCAGCTGTGCGTGCTCACCGGGGCCCCATCATTAACCTGCTGTGGGACCTTCTACAAATTGCTTAATTCCAGGCATGAAAATAAACACAGACACCAATGCCCCAGAACAGATCTGAGGGAATCAGACCGTGTGCACGGAAGACAGAAACTCGCCCTGCCTTTCTTTCTAACACTGTTGAGGGCAGGGAGTGACCAGGCTGTAGGTTACTGCTCTTTGCTTCCAAATAAAATAGGCAAACATAAGCAAGGGACCGTAACCAGGAGGAAGTGGGACAGCTGGGGTAAGGATGAACAGAACTTGAGCAAAATTCAAGAACTGAAAGGTAAACCTCCGGGGCGGTGAGAAAGATTTCTCAGAGATTCTAACTCCCGATGGTTCCATTTGCATACAATGACTCTGTCACACTTGCCACTTTAGCTCTGAGGCTGAACCTTCCTTTTGATCCTATTTCTCTTTCTCTGTCTCCCCTATGCCTTTTGTTTTTTCCTTGTCCACACGGTTCAAAGGAAGGAAGAAAAACTATTTTTCCACAGCATTATTCATGTCCTCCCTCCATTGTTGGATTGAGGCAGAATTTTTACAGACTCTCTACAACCCAATCACTTTTCAGATGGAAAAACGAGCCCAAGTTCAGTACACGTAAATCAACAAGGTAGCAACGGAGCTACAGCTAGCCGCCAGCTCCTTTATACGCCAGTTCAGTGTTATTTCCATACATTGCACCTGGTGTAATGATAAAAAAAAAACCCAACTCTCCCAAACCTCCCAGGCTGCATTGACCTTCTATTTTTCATACATAAAAATGGTATTCTATATTCATTACTTTACAAGCTTAGGAATTAGGAGCAGGAGGAGGATTTAATGACACTTAAACTCCACTGTTTCATGTATGTAAGATTATTTAATTTAGAATATGAATGTATATACTTCAAAAGGCAATGTGAAGGCTTCCCTTGTGGCTCAGTGGTAAAGAATCAGTGCAGGAGACATGGGTTCGATCCCTGATTCGGGAAGATCCCACATATCACAGAGCAAGAAAGCCTGTGTGTCACAACTACTGAGCCTGTGCTCTAGAGCCCAGGAGGTGAAACTACTGCGCTCACACACCACAACTAGAGAGCAGCCCGAGCAGCAGTGAAGACCCAGAACAGCCAAATAAATTAATTAAACTAAAAAAAAAAAAAAAAGCAATGTGATCTTGAATTGTAATTACAGATATGGTTCATCTTTGATCCTGTTTGGCCAGAAATAATATTTCCCTACAAATATGTATGCTACATTCAGCAAATAGCTTTTAAAAATTATAGTAAAAATTAGAATCATGGTCATAACCACCATGAAAAAAAAAGAAAGTCATGTTAGGAAAGACCCACATCTGTCCGGTGATTAGGTAAGCAAGGAGGTTGTTTAGTCCCTAAGTTGTGTCTGACTCTTTCGTAACCCCATGGACTGTAACCCCATGGACATGCCAGGCTTCTCTGTCCATGGGATTTTCCAGGCAAGAACACTGGAGTAGGTTGCCATTTCCTTCTCCAAGGGATCATCCTATACACATCTCCTGCATTGGCAGATGGATTCGTTACTGCTGAGCCACTGAGAGTTCCCAAACACTCGGCTAAATGGGGGGTCTAAAATCCAGCCCTTAAGAAGTCTTGTGCCCTGAGAGCTTTCCAGGTGGTAAGAAAAGAATAGTGTCATTTTCAAACAGGTAGGATTATGAAGGTGCACACTGCCTAGAGCCCAGCTGGGTTTTCCCCCAAAACCAGCAAAAGACAAGCATCTTGAATGTCAAAATTAATTGGCTGTTAGGAAAAAGGGTACAAGAAACTGATGATTCTAATGGGTGAGTTAAGTTAGCACATAGCTCTTCCTATGTGGTTAAGGATATGTAGTCAACTGTGCTTACAAACAGAAAAAAACAACCAAATGAAAAAATACGCTGCATTTTCATATTGTGTGATTCCTCACCATTTGCTGAGAAATTATTTAGTGATAATTATTTCTATATGTATATGTGCTCAGTCACTGAAGTCATGTCTGACTCTTTGCGAGCCCATGCACACTGTAGCCCACCAGGCTCCTCTGTCCATGGGATTCTCCAGGCAAGAATACTGGAGCATATTGCCATTTCCTCCTCCTGGGGATCTTCCCAATCCAGGGAATGAAACTGAGTCTCTTGTGTCTCCTGAATTGGCAGGCGGGTTCTTTACTATTAGAACCACCTGAGAAGCTCCAATATATACAAATATTAAAAATCAGAAAAGGGCAGTTATTTGAGGATTAATTTGATCATTTGAATTATGAAATAAGGCCTTATTTTTGTTGCAAGATTATAATATGAAAGGATATGATTTTTCATCATTTAAAAACATAAATTACTTGAAACAGCAAATAAAAATTAGACTTTGACAGTTTTTGAGAGCTTATGCTTAACATTCCATCCAATATTTTAAGTCATTTATCCTTTTGACCAACAAAATTAAACAATTATCAAATACCCATAATATATCCAGTTTTTAACATCTATGCTTTAATGTATTTGATCCTCTCAATCACATCTGAAAATTGGTATGGAAATAAAAGAATTTTATTATCTGCTTTTCTCTCTATAGAAACTAACAAAATATCACTCAGTTTACTTAAACAAATTACACTGGGGGTAGGAGGTTCCAGAGGGAAGGACGTATGTGTACCTATGGCTGATTCGTTGATGTATGGCTGAAAGCAACACAACATTGTAAAGCAATTATCCTTCAATTATAGATACATTTTAAAAAAGAAAAAAAAAATAACGCTGAAAGCTTTATTTACGATATCAAAAGTTTACAATATACTTTTTCATGTAGTGTTTTGATCGGAAAGCAAAGCATTGCTTAACTCTGTAAGATTACATGGGTGAATTGTATGCAGAGAAGTCATTGTCTCAAGGCATATTTGTTTGTCAGAAAGATTTATGTCCAAAATCCTAGCGGTGTGGCAGTTATAATTGTAGGCAAAACATGACATCGGCTTTGTTCTTTAGATCTTTTAAATAACTCTTCACAAACCCAAGTCAAACACAGAAACAGCTGTTGTGGAAATAGCTATTTCTGTGGAAACAGCTATTTCCACAGAAACAGCCACAAAAAGAGGTGTGTGTCTATTATCTGTCTACCCTCTTATTGACATACAATTCCATTCTTTTCAATTCATGCTGCAGCTCAGTTGCCCAGTCATGTCCAGTTCTTTGCAGCCCCATGGACTGTAGCCTACCAGGCTCCTCTGCCCCTGGGATTTTCCAGGCAAGAATACTGGAGTGGGTTGCCATTTCCTACTCCAGGGGATCTTCTCATCCCAGGGATTGAACCCGGGTCTCCTGCATCTCCTGCATCGGCAGGTGGATTCTCTAGCACTGTGCTTTCTGAGCTGCGGGCCCTGGTGTGGGGTTACAACCAACCGGGGGACAGGGCGCATTCCTTGAATTCACACAAAAGTGCCTTACAGGCCAACAAGAGGCCCTAAGATGTGATTACGTCTCTCATCTTAAAAATACTGACTCCCTCATTTCTACCAGTCTTTCTTCACCCAAAAGTCATCTTCTTAAGGAGGGCCTCTCTGGCTGCCTAACTAAAATTTAACCCACCTACCCCCACTATGCACACACACTTTGTACAACATTCCCCTTCCCTGCTGGCTTATTTTTTCTCTTTAGCACGTATTATCTGCTATATTAAGCCTTTTTCTCACCTTGTAATACTTGTCTCCTCCAGTAGAATGTCAGCTGTTTCAGGGCAGAGATTTTGTATGTTTGGTTCACTGTGTCTACATTGCGTGGAAGGATGCCTTGAACATAGTAGGCACTCAATAAATCTATTTTAATTTGTTTCAGTGAACCAATACTGCTGTTTCTGAAATGTGGGCAAAACACCTGAGTGAACTCTCCAGGCTGTTTCATCTTCTCATGGCCATGAATCCCAACCTCTTACACTGGCTCCTCCAATCTCTTCAAATCCCCACCAGAGGTCAAAACAACCACCTGGCTATCACTTTTTTCAGGCCACTATTCCCCTAGCTGGTCATTCCTCCCAGGTTTCAGTGATGTTCAATGGTCTCTGATCACCTTTGTTTCTTCAATCACTTCCTTAAAGTCACCTCCAGCAAGTTCCCTGGCAGTTGAAGTTGCCTTCAAGGATATGGTAAAGGAAATGGAAGGTAAAAATCCGTGGACAAGAAAACTTGTCTTTTTGTCATGCCTAGCAATTAAATGGCAACCCACTCCAGTATTCTTGCCTGGAAAATCCCATGGACGGAGGAGCCTGGTAGGGCTAGAGTCCATGGGGTCGCAAAGAGTTGGACACGACTGAGTGACTTCACTTTCCTTTTTTCCTTTCCTAGCAATTAAAACATACTATTTGGTTATGAAGAAACTGTGGTTACAAGTTTCTTTTCCAACACTTGGACAATTTAACTTGAAAGGAAAAAAGCAAAGAAGTCGGTCATGCTGACATGACCCAAATGCTTAATTCAGTCATTGTGTTCAAACTGCCATCATCTTCCCAGACACATAAGAACAGCACTAATATTGCTGTTTAGATGCGTTAAATCTCCAGGGCTCAGATATCTATGTCTCTACATGGAGATGGCACAGCAATAGTACAAAGCAGAAGCTGGTCCTTGGTCCTGCCTCCTGCCTCATTCCACACAGACATACAAGCTTATATTAAAAATCCCTTCACCATCTCCTACCTTATCACCTTCAGTCCCAACCAATGTTTTACAGAGAAAACATCTTTTGTTATTATATGTTCCTCTTGTCTCCCTTCTACTTTCATCTCTTAGCTTCTGTTCCTTTCACCCTTTGTCTGTGTGTATGATAGAATCACAAACATGTGTACACACATATATACTAGTTTCCCTGACATTTCAGTGCAATAGTCCAAATTTCTCTCTCCCTACATCCCTATTCTCCTCTCATAATCAGTAAAAAGAGGCCAAAAGAGAACAAGAAATAGGGATGGACCAAAAAAATATTCAGATAATGACTTCTCTTTTAACTTTGGATACAGTGATGTGTGGAGATTTTTAGTGTTTGTCTTTGAATGTCTTCAAAACTTGGATGACTGTGCTATCCTTTAAGTGTAAGAATATGAACTTTGGAGAGAGATAAACTTAGGTCTTACAGTAAGATAGCAATTAGGTAGTCAGGTAAAATAAGTTTGGGGAGAATATAAGAAAACCAGAACCATTCTACACTGCTGTGGGCATGCCATGGGGTATAGCCATTCCAGGTACAATATGGCAACACCTAGTGAGAGAAAAACTTGCCTTCTAACACCTGAATGGAACACTTTTCCTTTGTTTTATTGTGGCACACCCTTTGTTGGTGAATATGGGTCAAAATTCCAATCAGAAAATAAGCATAAGAAGCATAGGTCATGCACAGTAAACAACACACACCATAGAACTCCCCCAGTTGAGGATAGCAAGGAAAACTCTAATGAACTGTTTAGTGTGTATGTACATACATATACATACACACATCTATATACATATGTATGCAATACATATAGACAGCTACACACACACACAAACATTTTAAGAAAAAAGACCTAGATATAAACTGTGATATAATGAATTAGTGTGGTCCAGGACATGGTTAAGCAGCATATTAATGAACTTCAATTGATCTATTACAAGATACAGTCATGTAATAAAATTAAATAAGGAAATTAGGTATCCTGTTCAAACACTTCTGGTTATAAAATCCATTCTCCAAAAAGATAAAGATAAATATAGATTATGTAGGATTATTTTAATTTTTTATATTTGTTCTTATACTCAGTGGATATTAACTGAATACATGAACTACAAAGCATTGCCTTTGCGTGCTCATGAAGTCACTTCAATTGTGTCTGAACTCTTTGTGACCCTATGGACTGTAGCCTGCCAGGTGGGTTGCCATGGTCTCCTCCAGGGGATCTTCCCAACCCTGGGAAGGGCCTGGCAACCCAATCCAGGGATCAAACCCCAAGTCTCTCTCTTATGTCACCTGCATTGGTAGGCTGGTTCTTTACCACTAGTACCACTACTAGGGTGTTCTACTAGCAACACCCTAGTAGAAGTAGAAGACAAATGACTGACTACAAAGGAGTATAGACTCAAGAACTAAACAGGTTAAGCTGAAACTGCCTCCACCAGCTTCCAGAGCCAATTACTACATCTCTCTGTGGTTCAGCATCTGCACAATGAGAATGAAAACAGGACCTACTCTGGGACTGTTATTAACACGAGTGCAGTGTTTAGAATGTAGCACCTGGTACCTGAAAGGTACCCACGTAAGTTTATATTAGATAAAAACTGGAGAAAGTCCACATTTGGAAGAAAAAAAAGGCTCACAATTATTTGCTTATGAGTATGTTTTTGCAAGAACTTTCATTTCTGACCCCTAAAGAATTCATTTTAAACTTCCACAGATTTTTCCCATGAAGTGAGCCAAATGGCAAACACAGGACTCCTGAGAGCTTTGGGGTCAGCTTCTTACCAGCTCTATTCTGAGGCCCAGGGAAGGGGGAAGCCTCTTCAACTGTAACAGCCACTAGAACGAGGCCCTTCCCACCCCTTACATGCAGCAGTATAGAAAGGTGAGGCCTGGGAAAACAACCCTCCACTTCTGCATACAGGTCTCCCATCTTCTCTTCTCAGTGCTGACTTACTCCCTCCCACACTCCTTCCCATCCACATTGGTCCCCCTTTCCTCCCATCCCCACCCTGAGGCTTCCCATCTCTTTTTCTCATCCTTTATCCTTATTTCTTGTTCCTTTCTCTTTGTATTTGTTCTCCTTCCACTTTGTATTTGTTACCTTTATCTTAGCTCAGCTGGTAAAGAATCCACCTGCAATGCAGGAGACCCCAGTTCAATTCCTGGGAAGATCCCCTGGAGAAAGAATAGGCTACCCACTCCAGTATTCTTGGGCTTATCTGGTGATTCAGAAGGTAAAGAATCTGCCTGCAATGCGGGAGACCTGAGTTCAATCCCTGAGTTGGGAAGGTTCCCTGGAGGTGGGCATGGCAACCCAATCCAGGATTATTGCCTGGAGAATCCCATGGACAGAGGAGCCTGCGGGCTACAGTCCATGGGGTCGCAAAGAGTCGGACAAGACTAACACTTTCACTTTAATTTTATCTTGTAGTTGTTCACTCCCTTTTACATTTAACTATTCTAGTTTTCTTTCTCATGTTTGTTGTACCTCCTTTTGCACACCCCCCACCCCTCCCAGCTCCCCCCGCCCCAGCAAAAAAAGACTAATCTCACTCTCACTTCCTAGTTTCTCTCCCTTGCTCTCAGCATCAACCCCTACCATGTTGGCACCCTACTAAAGTCTTTCTGTGTTCTTATTAAGACTTGCAATACAGTTTATTCGTATTTGCTTGCTGCAGTCTAACCCTGATTAATCCCACTTTTATGGAAAATGCAACTTTACAACTTTAAAGAGAGGTAGGGAAATGAAAGAGCATGAGTGAACTGGAATAGTACCCATTTTTTTTTAATATCTACCATGTTCCAGATCCTTCACGTACATTGTCTCCAATCTTCACAATAACTTTGAACAAGCTATTATTTGTTCTCATTTTATAGTTGAAAAACAGATACAGAGCAATTGGGTGACCTGCCAAGGCCACACAGGGAGAACTTTATCCCACACCTTTACATCTCCTTCATCTGTTCTCGGCCCAACATCACTGCTTCATAAGTGAATTGAACTACTTATTGCACTTTTTCCTTGTTAACTCTTTATACAACTTAAAGGTTAATTTCCATTTCCACTTATTACAAAATATGTTCTATGTTCCTCCTCTGAACAATACATTCTTGAGCTTGTCTTACACCCAATGTCCTGTATTCCCATTGCCCAGCATCTTTACTGCCCCTCTCCCCCTTTCCACTGGTAACCACAATTTTTTTTCATTTTAATTATTTTTTAACACCAAAACCATTTTGCATTGGGGTATAGCCAATTAACGACATTGTAGAAGTTTCAGATGAACAGGGAAGGGACTCAGCCATACATATTTATCCGTTCTCCCCCAAACTCCCCTCCCATCTAGGCTGTCATGTAACATTAAGCAGAGCTCCATGTGCTATAGGATAGGTCTTTGTTGGTTATCCATTTTAAACATAGCAGTACATGTACATGACCTTCCCAAAGTCCTTAACTATCCCTCCCCCCTGGAACCATAAGTTCATGGTAACCACTGGTTTTGAGCTTTATCACACTTCTAATATACAACAAGAACAAAGAATTGAAAATAAACCTATTCTTAGAGACTTTTCAAACATTATACATTATCTTTTCTACCCCCATGTACACACCCATACACATGCACACCCTGTAAATATAGCAAAGGATATACACTACTAGGTATTAAATAGAAAGCTAACTCAGTGCTCTGCGGTGACCTAAATGGAAAGGGAATCTATAAGAGAGGGGATAAATGCGTATGTATAGCTGATCACTTTGCTGGACACCAGAAACTAACATGATATTGTAAAACAACTATACTCCAATAAAAACGTTTTATTTTTAAAAAAAGTACCCAGGGCAAGGATTTGGGACCAACTTCACGGCCATTGACCTGAGCAGTCACAAATGACCCTCACTTAGTTTAACGCTCTGCTGTCATCATGATGAATTTTTGAATAATTTGTGAAAAAATAAACATAGCAAACTGAGTGTGTGTGTGTGTGCTCAGTCGAGTCCAACTATTTGCGACCCCACAGACTATAGCCCACCAGGTTCCTCTGTCCATGGGATTTCCCAGGCAAGAATATTGGACTGTGTTGCCATTACCTCTGCCAGGGGATCTTCCCAACCTAGGGATCGAACCCACATCTCTTGGGTCTCCTGCATTGGCAGGTGAATTCTTTACCACTGAGCTACCTGGGAAGCCCAAATATAGCAAAGCAGGGAGAATAACGTCAAGAAGTGAATAGAAAAGAAAGGGGCAAGGACACCAAGGGAAACCCTTGCCTGTTTTCTCTCCTTGTTGATTTTGTCTGTGATCAGTCATGTTCATTACAAGTCATGGGCTCAGAGATTTTTAGAGTTCAAAGTGGGCTTGGAGTCCGTACAAAATAACTTCATTTTTCAAATGAGGAAGCTGCAACTCAGAGAAATGAAGTGATTTGCCCCAAACACACAGATTTACTTTCTGCTCTACCTGGGTTTGGGCTTCCCAGGTAGCTCAGATAAGAATCTGCCTGCAATGCGGGAGACCCAGGTGGGAAGATTGAACCTGGGTCTGCTGCATTGCAGGCAGCGGTTGGGAAGATCCTCTGGAGAAGAACTGGCAACCCACTCCAGTATTCTTGCCTGGAGAATCCCATGGACAGTGAAGCCTAGTGAGCTACAGCACAAGGGGTTACAAAGAGTGACCCTCACTTTTTGGACATGACTGAGCAACTGACACATACATACATACAGTCTGGGTCGGATGGTTGAATTAATATCATAAAATGCTCATTGACCAGCAAGTCCTAGAAGTCCCAGCATCCCAGAGGGAGAGTCTTTCCAGACTGGAGGCATATTCACCAAGACAGCTATGAGCCACTGGCAACACTCCAGGTGCTCAAAAGAAATCTAGACAGTCTTAATACACCTCAGAAAGTCACGGAGCACAAGCTCACGTGCCCAATGCACAGTGAGGCCAAACAACACGGAAACATCAGAGTTTGGAGCAGACAAAAGTTGATTTCAGGACAATGCAAGGAGACCTGTGGCTCCTGCCCTAAAAAGCCCCAAACTTTCTAGGGGTTTCAGCAAAGCATTTTTAACAGCTGGGTGAGACGGGGAGAGCCACAGAGTAAGTGGTCATCTTGTGCACAGTTCCCTGACTGATGGATTGATTGTGAGATAGGTAACAGGGCGCCTAATTTTAATCAGTCCTTGGGTACCAGTAGGTCTGAGGGCTACATGCCCAAGATTATCACAGAGTTAATTCCTTCTGTTTGGTTGGTGGTTTTTAGCATCTGAAAAACTCAGGAAAGATGCATGAGATACCATTATCCAAGCAGCTTAGAGAGGAGCTACAGCAGAGGATGTGGGGGAAGGGTCCTGTTTGGTTACAAGAATTGGAAATTAGTGTTTCAAATGAATGTATGAAAGACAAGCTCTTAAGATATACAGCATTAACTTCTGATGCAGCTAGCCTCAGAGGGTACCAGATGTCAAAATAAACCTATGTTTCCTTATAATTTCCAAAAAAAAATTTGTATATATAGACACACTATATGATCAATGATGCAACAATAAGCATGAGTATTCATTCCTGTAACTACTCCTCTCACGCAATAGCTTTCACGCTAAGTAGATAACAAGTATCATAGAATTAGTATAGAGCATTAAGATGAACTAAGAGTGTTAGGGGAAATGAAGGGAAAAGAATACAGATATGCTATTTTACTATCTTAGTATCAGTGTTAATGTCTTCTTGAAGGTAGTGTAACAATATTTGGCTCCTGGGAAGTTGTTTTTTTTAAGTTAATACCACATTTATCAGGACTTTAGTCCCTTCCCACCTGGTGAGCAGCATGTCCCCTCACCGGAATCTAAGAAGGAGCTAATGTATACTGAAACCAAATTTGATGCTTAGAAAATCCTTGAGCTGTTAAAAGGCACACCTGTGTTGTTTGGCAGGTGAGTTGAATCTCAAGTAAAGAATTTCTGCAAATCTCTGGTTCAGTCGGCTAAACTGGTTTCACTCCCATTGAACAAGTGTGGGGTGGGGGAATCCTCTATTTTTCCTTAACAACCATAATAATGCCGAATAAATAACTTCCAATGTTAAGTCTCAGCAGCTTAGTTCTCAAATGTGGAAAGGCTCAGAATATATTTCAGGCCATTTAATGTCTTTATGTCAAAATTATTATAAATTAGTACTATTCATCTCAGAAAAGAAAAACAATGTTTATTTTTTTTGGAAAGGCCAAGTTAATGTTAATTAAGATGTTATTTTGAATAATTTGGAGGAGCAACTTTCTAACTGTATTCACTTTTATATTTAAATTAAGAATGGTTTGTTATGAATAGTTACATAAAAAGTTCAGTAAACTGAATCCTAAAGAAAATAAGGAAGCATTTATCAGTTGAAAGGTACTCTGTAAATGGGTTTTCAGATTAACTGTGAAGGTTATTTGGGACTCTAGAATCTTAAAGTGAAATAGGTCATTTATCCATTACTTCCTTTAAAAAGACTCTTTTCAATCTGTTTTCCTTTTTTGGACATTCTTATGTTGGATGATGTGGTTTCTTCTGACTAACTGGTTTTGAAAAGCTTAAGATATAAGACATTTCTAAATAAATACTTGATTCACTACATAATATTCTTTAGGTGTTAAGGAAAGTTAACATTTTTCATCCTTCAGTCAGGCACTTGTGGGCTCTAAGATGTCACTCTCCATAGTTAATATGCAGTACATGCCAGGGGAGAGAAGTCTGGGGCTGTGAAACCTCATAGAACAGACAAAGGATAAAAGTAAAAGAAAATTAGTCAAGTCCACAGGCATAACGACCCTAGTCTGTTTCAGCTGGCAAAGGAACTAATAGACCTGCCACACGGGTCATAATTTATGGGTTGTTTGTGGTATTTTCAACCCTTTTAAGTTGAAGCTGTGTGTTATGATCTCTATAGTAAAAGGGTATTTCTTTTTTCAAAGTTTTCAACCAAGAAAGGAATATTCTTTTTCTCTATAATACAAATCATCCAGTTTGCTAAATCGACTGTTTATATACATGAATCTCAACTGATCAGAGCTGTGATGTCCAACCTGACTGTGCATTACAAGTTTTGGAAAAATCACCACCAGAGGCACCCCCAGAGATTCTGGCTTAAACAGTCGGGTGATGCAGCAGAGAGTCTTCCTTGGAGGTCCAAGTTAGAATTTAGAATTTGTTTCCTCTGAAAGCTATACTGTAATGATAGGTTTGTGGATATTTTAAGTACAGTATGCAAAACTACATTATCTGTTAAATAAATCTGTGGGAGCTAGTCTGAAACACCAAATTGTTCTTCACAGTTGTTTTTGTAAAATCATGTACCTTTGGTTCCAAACGATGGCATTCATAACCAATTTATTGATAAATTAGGAGCTGCATGAGTCTTTCAGGTCACAATACTGGACTTACTGTGTGTCAAAAGTAAGTCAGGGTCTTGCAAAAAAAGGATCAACAATTTTAGGGAGAAACTACCATGAGGAAGACACAAGAAAAGACACTCAAACAAGGCTAGGAAATAAAGTACAAAACCAACATCTGTGCACATTTTAACTTTTGGAAAGTCCATAGGGAATGTCCCGGATTATGACTTTCTTGTGTTGTCTGAACAGTAAATTGGATTAAAAGAAAGCAGATTCTTCAGAAAGAAATACAACATAGAATGCTGGAGGGCAAGAAACCAGAAAATAAAATCACTTTAAAATGGCAAATCATACAAAAGAATAGAGGACACCTTGTTGTCAATACTCAAAGGTGACTGAGGAGGTTAGGCAGGTGCTTCCCAAATTATTTTTAAGCTGGATCCCCCAGTAAACCCAAGATGACACAGCAGGACAAGCTGGCACCAAGAGGAGCATAGTAGTGGAACCCTGTCTGCATTCCACCAGGTAAACTGTCTTCACCAGTATTCCCATTCACACAAGCTGTGAAATGATCAAGCACACGCGCGCGCGCACACACACATATATACACACACACACACACACTTCCCAAGAGTTGCTGCAGGGCCCAAAAGTAGGACTTAACTTGTGTTTTCTCAGTGCAAATCATGGCAGTTGCACGGATGTTAAAGACAGACAGATTTGGACTCAACAGAAACAAAAGCTTGCTCAAAGGCGGTCAGTAGAAAACAAAACCAGAGCACACACCTTGCCATGCACTAAAAGTTCTGACAGTTAGAGCGTGAACTGAATATTATCTCTAGAAATAAGATGATTGTGTTGAGTGTGGAGTGTGTCCATACAATCTCCAATGGTCCTTCCAAATCTGTTCGGATGTTTCTATAATTCAACCCTCTCTCTTCTCCAGAGACATCAAATCACTTCTAATTTCATTCTATATGCGTTTATTTTTTTTAAGTGACAAAGGGGAATTGAGAAATTCTTCACAATGAACCAAAGTGTCCCTGCATAAGCATTGTGAAACAGGGTTGTTGTTGTTAAGTCACTTAGTCATGTCTGACTCTCTGCAACCCCATGGACTGCAGCATGCCAGGCTTCCCTGTCCTTCATTATCTCCCTGAGTTTGCTCAAACTCACGTCCATTGAGTCAGTGATGCCATCCAACCATTTCATCCTCTGTCACCCCCTTCTCTTCTTGTCCTCACTCTTTTCCAGCATCAGGGCCTTTTCCAATGAGTCGGCTCTTTGAATCAGGTGCCCAAAGTATTGGAGCTTCAGATTCAGCACCAGTCCTTCCAATGAATATTCAGGGTTGATTTCCTTTAGGAAACAGGGTTAGCAACTAGCTTTATTATAGGACTGACTTAGAGGTTCATTCCAAGAACTTTGGACTTCCCAGGTGGCTTAGTGGTACAGAATCTGCCTGCCAGTGCAGGAGACACAGGTTCAATCCCTATTTTGGGAAGATTCCTTGGAGGAGGAAATGCAACCCACTCCAGTATTCCTGCCTGGAAAATCCCATGGACAGAGGAAACTGGCTGGCCTACAATCCATGGGATTGCAAAGAGTCGGACACAAAAGAACACACTCGCACCAAGAAGTTTAAAGGGACAAATAATAAAGCCAGTCTTTGTTCTCTCATTTTTGCCTAAATGACCTCTGGAGCCAAAAGTACACCCTGATCTTTAAGTTTACTTTCAGACAGCAATGAAGGAATGAGTTTATCCCTCAGTTAGATGCTAAAGGTGGAGCTGGTAAAAATAAATAAATAAATAAAACAAGACGCCGAGAAGTTGAAACGACCATCGTAGAAAAGATTCAGAAACGGGAGCTGGAAGGAACTCACAGCAAAATGTCTTAAATGCATGTCCTACGTGTAGTGCATTGGTATCAGCAGGCCAGCGTTGTGACTGAAACAGTCACGATCAGGACCGTAAAGAAGGTCCCCTTGCAGCCTGGGCTCTGCACAGAGCGCTGTCCTGAATTGAGGTCTGTGTCACCCACCTCCTTGCAGTGACCTTCCGTATGCCGCCGGGCCGAAAGGAACTGCAGAACTTCAGGGCAAGGCTGACTTCGAGCCCAGAGCTGCAGTGATCGCTCCTTGACAAGCCGAACTGGGTCACCCAAAAGAGCATGGCACGAAAAGCTTTAGAGTTCAGCGGGCCAAGGGCTGCGTTAGCAGGCCGTGTCCTTTCTGGGCACACAAAAAGCCTTTTTTTTTTCTGCTCTGCTTTTACAAGATTCTCTGGACGCCAAGCTATTGCCAATGGGTAGGGCTGGGGAGGGGAAAGAGGGTGGATGCAGCAGGTCGGACGACATTCGGCTGCCAATTTGTTCAACAGGAGAGCCCCTCTCCACGGTGCCTCGGCCGCGAGATGCGCGAGCCGGGAGTGGGGAGCCGCAGGGACGCACAGGGTCGCGTCGGGCCAGCAGGCTGGAGGGGAGCCCGGGTAGCAGCTCCGCGCGAGCCGTTTCTGCTCCCCGAGGGCGCGTCCCGGGTCCGCGCGCGCCCCCTAGCGCCGGGTCCGCGGGTGGGCGGGGCGACGGGGGCGGAGCCGCGGGGCCGGGCGCGCGGGGGTCGCCGTGCGGCCGCCGAGTGGGGAGCGCGAGAGCGAGCGCGGCGGCAGCGGGCGGCATGGCGAGCACGGCGTCGGAGATCATTGCCTTCATGGTCTCCATCTCCGGCTGGGTGCTGGTGTCCTCCACGCTGCCCACCGACTACTGGAAGGTGTCCACCATCGACGGCACGGTCATCACCACCGCCACCTATTGGGCCAACCTGTGGAAGACCTGCGTCACGGACTCCACGGGGGTCTCCAACTGCAAGGACTTTCCTTCCATGCTGGCGCTGGACGGTCTGCATCCCCTAACCCCCCAGCCCCCAACCCTCGCTCTCCCCCTCCCACCCATCCGCCTGCTGGGCGCCCGCTGAGCCTCACTACCCCCAGCGGGACCCCCCCACCCCGGGCCGGACTCCCCAAGCCCGGCCTTGCTTTCCCTCTCGGTCCCTTGGAGGAGCCTGGGAAGAGTCCCCGGTGCCCGTGGCCGCCTTCCCCGGACGTCTGTCCCGAGGACATGGGCGCCTGTCTGAGCCCCGATCCCCGGGGCGGGGGGAAAGGGGACGCGCAGAACCGACCTGGGTGGGGTGGGTTCCTCTCAGGCGACTGGGATGGAGGGAAGCAGGTCTGCTGTCCTTGGAGTTGAGGACTGGGTTGTGGGACCCCCCCCACCCCCTCTTGAGGACTGTTGGGACAGAGAGTCACGGAGAGGGGGCTTGCCCTCTGCAGCCAGAAGGGCTGGATTTTGATTTAAACGGACTCGTCAAAGCGAAATCTGCTTGTTCTGAACTCCTTGTAGCCATTTCATTAGTGGTTTTAAAAGTGGTCTGGGGGAAAAGGAAACATATTGCAGGGGCACCCCCCCTCCAAAAAAAAAGAAAAGGAAAACCGCTATGTATCTACAAATGAATCTGCTGGGCTTTAACTCTTGCTGTAAATTTTAGGAAAATAAATAGTTCTTGCTTGTGCTGCAGAGAGTAGCTGAATCCTGGCCACCCAGAATCTTGTGCAGGGAGACTGATAAGTTCTGTGTGGCTCTCCTAAGTCTGCGTCTGCTGCCAGTTGTTCATGAGACAGTTTTCTAGGTTGTTCTTGTTAGCTGGGCTGTATAAGGTATTGTATTAGAGCAACAGGTGTTCACAAAGGAAACTGGCTATTTTTAGTTTCAAGGGGAATGTCCACCCGGGGACACTGATTTCTCAAATTCTAGGCTCCTTTCTCCCAGGATTTCACAGCACATCGTTCCTGGCAGAAACTTTAAGAGAGTCATTTACATGAGTTCTCGATTTGATGTGTTTTCTTTTTCTTTTATTACCGCACAGCAAGTTTTTATTTGCATAGCTGAGTAAATAACAGACAAAATTTAATTCCCCTGAGATGGTGATTGCCACGAAAAGCAAACTCTTGCTCAACGGAGGTATTTGGTGGAAACCCCTGTGGAAGGGAATAGGTATCTGGTTTTAGATGAGTGACACCTGGGTCTGCCATCGTGGTGTGTAAAATAAGTAGCTGGGATGCCATTGATGGCCTGGAGTGACTGTTCAATTTCCTCTGCCCTGCAGATCACACATCCAGATAGATGTTTGAACAGACAGGCTCATTTCTGTGGTTTCCATTCAGGAATATGGATTGACAGTTGTTGTTCTAAACACGTCCGTTCTTCTCTTGTAACTGTCTTGTCCCTGAGAGGCTGCCAGGCAGGTGCGTGTCCTTCTATGGGACAGTTGGGGGACAGAGGAGGCGATCGAGAAATAAATACTTCATGAACATGATTGGGTGGAGAATAGTGAAGCCCTCACCCCATGTGTCTGAGGTGAGAATAGACATCATGGTCAAGATCTGGGGGCATGGGAACTTCGCTGGTGGTCCATGGGCTAAGACTCTGAGCTCCCGATGCCCAGGTTTGATCTCTGGTCAGGGAACTAGAACCCCCATGTCGCAACTAAGACCTAGGGCAGCCAAATAAGGGATTCCCAGGTAACCCAGTGGTAAAGAATCTGCTTGCCAGTGCAGGACAAGCAAGAGACATGGGTTCAATCCATGGGTCGGGAAGATCCCCTGGAGGAGGAAATGGCAACCCACTCTGGTATTCTTGCTGGTAAAAATCCCCTGGACAGAGGAGCTTGGCAGGCCACAGTCCCTGAGGTCGCAAAGAGTTGGACACGACTGAGCCACTGAACACACATACAGGCACACATACAAATAAATAAATAAATATTTTTTTAGAAAGATCTGGGGGCCAGAGGGGTAGTGAGGAGGAAGAAGAGCATAGCTTTCAACCATCCAGCTCTAAAGAAGAGGCGTGACATTTGTATACAACTCAGCTCACAAAATGGCCTTCCACGTGTGCTCTTGTGTCTAGAAAATGACTTTAAAAAACATAAATGACATCACCGCTTGTTCTGCCTTGTTTAGAAGTTAATGGCATAGCTTTCCAAGTTGGTACCTATAGAAATAACTCTTTTTAACGACTGCATGAATACTGTTAAATAAACTGGTTTATTTAGCGACTTACCCACTGTTGGACGTTGGGTGAAGCCTTCCTAGTTTTTCACTGTTGTTAGTGTTTTACTGAAAATCTTTCTGTTTGCTTCTTTGTGCACATGTGTGTTTCTGTAGTGTAAATACTGAGAAATAGTATTGTCAGAGCAGTAGAATATTCATTTTATTAGTTTATACTGCCAGATTAATTCCACATAGCATATGAGAATACCTGTTTCTCCATATTCTCACCACTAAGTTTCTCATCCAGTTTAGTGGGCAGCAGCCTATCATGTTATTCTTTTAGTTGGCATTTCCCTGATTACTGTGACTTTGACCATCTTATCATGTACTTATTGACCACTTTTTTTCCTTTTATGAGTTGCTTGTCTGTATCTTATGCCCATGGTTCTGTTTTTTCCTCTTGGTTTAAATGATTTGTTTTTTTTTTTAGATGTCCGTCTTTGATTTGTTAGATATGTTGCAGTCTCAGCCCATTGCTTGTCTTTTAAATGTGGGTGTCTTTTCTCATATAAAACATTGAAATGTATCCTATAATCCATCAGTCTCATCCTATTGGCTCAGCTTCTTGTGGCTTAAGAGGGCAGTGCCTATCGCAAAGTGATCATTTACTTTTCATTATCTCCCAGAATAATATTTGAAGGGGGGGAGTTCGACCACGCAGCTGCATTTCCCTGTAGAGAGAAGTCAGTTCCCCTCCACTTACAAGTGGATCTTCCCGGAACAAGCCCCTTTGCTTGTTGATGCTCTGCAGTGTACTTTTGGGGCAGCCACATGTGCTGGATGCCGGCCGTCAGTCGGGTCCTGCCCACCCCACGGTGCACTTGGACTTCTTGATATTGCATTTGAAGTGGAGGGAGAAAGCTGCGTTAGCAGGAGCTGTGGTGGCTACAGCCCCGAGTAAGCCAATCTTCCCCTTAACCCAGGCAGAAGAATCCAAGGGAGAGAGAAGGCTCACAGTTCTCCCCATCTCCTCTTAGGTGGAAGAACATGTTTCTTGGACACATAGGATGGGGTTATTATTCTGAATTTCCTGTATAAGGTCAAAGCTGTGATTCCTCATTGTCAAGAGGTATTATTGTTTTCCCAGTTTTCCCTATAAGGAAAAAGCTGAATGTACAGATTGAATGTAATGCCATGTTAAAATTCCAGCTCTAATTTCTGCCTAGAATCAATCTTAGTGTTAGAGACGGGAAGCTTTGATGTGTTTCTTACCACTCACCAGACACTTAGTTCATATTATTCCTCCTGTGAAGTAAGTGCTGTTTTCCCTGGGTTTTACAGATGCGAAAACAGGCTTGGAGAGATTAGGGAATGTAGTCAAGGATACACAGCAGGTAAAGAGAGGAACCGGGGCTGAAATCCAGAGTTTGGGTTTGCCCCTCATACCATCCTTCTCGCAAAGGATCTGCGAAAAAGCACATGAAGCTACTAGCCCAAGAAAAGCACATTATTTTTCTTTTTTTCCCCTTCCTTCAATCAACAACTAGCAAGAGTGCAGCTAGGAAATTGTCTCCACCAAGTGGATATTTTTATTTCTGCTAGTTGGAAATGGAAAATAAGGTATGTGTGGAAAACATTTAACTTTTAAGGGACACCTTGAAGGTTTCCTCCAACGGAATTCATTAAAGTCATGGTATTTTACTAATTGAAAAACTCACGGTTGAACGAGCTGGTGATTTCTGTTTATTGCTAACCCATATTCCTTTCAAAGTACCACTTGAACTACAGCTGGGAAGCATTTTAAGCTAGGCTTTAGTTTAGTTTTGTTTTTTTTCAGTTTATGCCATCTATTTTTGTTAGTGGGAATGTTTGTCATTTTTTCCAAGGAAGTTAACTATAAATTATACTTCAGAGAACTTCTGAGCAAATATGTTCATGCCTCAGCACTTTAATGTGTCAATTAGCTATTAACGGTGTCAGTAAATTAGACCTGTCAAAAATAATAGCCTCCTTGACTAGGTTTTTACCACCACTTCACTTGAGGGTGTTACTTATAAATTTTAACCTCCGGAACTGTTAAAAAGCAAGGTTGTAGAAGTCTGCTTTGCAAAAGATAAACTCTGAAAGAGTTTGTGGGAAGTCACCCAAGGCTTGAGTCTGTGGGTGTTTTAAGAACTGGTAGCCCCTAATTTACAGACCTCAAGCCTACCAACAACTGGGTTCCATTTATGGCTGGCAGTGAAGTTTATCCCAGGAACTCTAGACCCTGAAGTGCCTTCTTTTGTACATGTGCTGTGATGCTTAATCGCTCAGTCATGTCTGACTCTTTGCAACCTCGTGGACTGTAGTCCTCCAGGCTCCACTGTCCATGGGAATTTTCATGCAAGAGTACTGGAGTGAGTTACCACTCCCATCTCCAGGGGATCTTCCCCACCCAGGGATTGAACCCCCATCTCTAACATTGTGGTCGGATTCTTTACCGTCTGAGCCACCAGGGAAACCCTTTATGCATGTGATGAGTTAGCAACTTATTGCTGCTGTTCTCATGGTAGGCAGAGTTACCTTCCCCTCCACATCAGGGTTCTGGTTGGTTCTGATGAAGGACTGACGTCATTAGAACCTGCTCTCTCTCCTCTCTCCTCTTGTGCCAAGAGGGCAGAGCCAGTCTTTCTGCAGGCATCAGAGCTGAGACAGGAGAACCGAGTGAGAAACTCAGAAAAAAATAATATGAGTAACGATTAAAGTTTAAAGCCTACTGTTATTTTCCCCAGTCATATTAAGGGTTGAGTGCACCAGCCTGGGATTCTGACCACTGTGTACCATCTGGGAAAATGCATTTCACATTCTGAGTGATCAGACTGTAGACTTAACCATTTGCACAGCTCCTGTGTTTTCTGTACATAAAGTCGATGAGATTACTAAGGTAAATGCAAATTATGGTGGATGATAAGCTTTTCTAGAATCTTTTTTTTTTTTTTTTAACATATATAATAGAGGTTATGGGCTTCCTAGGTAGCACTAGTGGTAAAGAATCACCTTGCCAATACAGGAGATGCAAGAGACGTGGGCTCAATCTCTGGGTCGGGAAGATCCTCTGGAGAAGGGAATGGCAACCCACTCCAGTATTCTTGCCTGGAGAATCTCATGGACAGAGGAACCTGGTAGGCTACAGTCCATGGGGTCACGAAGAGTTGGACACGATTGAGCGACTATTACTACCATTAAGTCACACATACACTTTCTTGTCTGTTTAGGATTGCAGTAAGAATCAGCTAAAATATCTCAAAACCATAGATTGAAACAAATGTCAAAAAACTATTGAAACCACACTGTCCCAGTAGCCCTGGTGGTAAGTGATGAGCCAGTTGCGGTTACTCTGGAGGACTCTCTTTAACCTTGCAAGGAACTAACAGGCTTCTTCCCCCTGTGCTGCTACGCTCCCTGGGTTCTGGCTGGGGGACTAGAGGATTGCAGTTTAAAATGGAGCTGAGTTAGTATTCTGCAGCAAACACACAGATCGCCCTTGCAGCACTACTATTACTACCAAAATAAGCCTCCGTTATCCTGTTTTGCTAAAAATAAGTTTCTTTTACTGTTTGTTTGGTTTTTTTTGACAGCCTCACCATCAGTAAAATTATTTTCTGTCTGGAAACAGTTCACACTATAAAATGGAAGATCGTTGTCCTTGCTTTCTGCATTTGTGGTGGTGGTGATGTTCAATTGCTAAGTCAGGTCCGACTCTTTGTGACCCCATGGCTTGCAGCATGCCAGGCTCCTCTGTCCTCCACTGTCTCCCAGTATTTGCTTAAATTCATGTCTATTGCGTTGGTGATGCCTTCTAACCATCTCATCCTCTGTCGTCCTTCTAACCATCTCATCCTCTGTCGTCTCTTTCTCCTCCTGCCTTTAATCTTTCCCAGCGTTAGGCTCTTTTCCAATGAGTCAGCTCTTCACATCAGGTGGCTAAAGCTTCAGCTTCAGCAACGGTCCTTCCAGTGAATATTCAGGACTGATTTTTGGGGGGCTTGACTGTGGTTTGCATTTGTAGAGGCCTAAATTTGTTCAATCAATTAGAACGTCTTCTGGGTACTCTTCAAAATGGATCCTGGGGATAGGAATAAAACTTAAAATTTTATTTTTTGATCAAGAAACATGGCCTGGAGGCCACCTTCCAGCATTATTCCCTGAATATATGATTATTGTAGCCTTAGAATTAATATTTATGATTATCATAGGCTTTGCCTGAACACAGTAGGAAATGACTTGGTGTATCTTGGCACTTAAGAGTTTTTTCAAATAAAAAAGGTCAATCCCAAATGTAAACCTGATAGATACTGTGTTCATTTGTTTAACAAATATTTACTTACACTGCTGTGTCGTCACTATTGCAGATTGACATTTAGCACTGTTTCAGGCTGAAATGAACATAATGACATTTTTTAAATGTATTCATTTAAATCCTATTAATTTAAAATTTGTTAGTGTCTGGACAAAAGCCAGTCTGAAGTTTACCATCATCCTGGCTGTGCAAATAAGAAGATATGACTAAGAAAATGAGTGGTGTAGGAGGAATGCTCAAAGAAACCAACAGAGCAAGCTTTTAGGATACTTGGAAAGTATCCATTTGTATGCAGTTAATTTCATAATTATGAAATATTCTTCTAGGAACTAACCAGTGCTTATTTAAACCCAGTGTTATTGTATGTGCCCTGAAGAATTTTTTAAAGGTCATGAAAATACATCTTAATTTAGATTCCTCAAGGTTCATGATGATATTTCAGTCTCATTTATAATCTTTCACTAATATTAGAAGATGTGACTCTTTGGGAGCTCTGCTCAATTATAAGGTTTTCAGTGTCAAAATCATTAAAACATCTGTTTTAAAGGTCTGATGTGCAAAGGAATAAGAGGGTTGAGAGAGTGGCAGATGAGGTTTCTCAGGGTGAAAGGCAGTGGCATGTGGATTTTGTAGCCAGATCTGAATGGAATTCATTCCAGCCTCTTACTCACTCATCCCTGGCATATCATGTAGCTTTTGTGTGTCTCGGTTTCCTCATCTGTGACTGTGGGAATAATAACACTCAGAGATGTAGCCTGAGGATCCTGCATATGCCAGACTGAAAAGTGTGCCATAGGGATTAACTTTCTTTCCATTCTTGTTTTAACATGTGTTTTAACCATTTTACAGTCCTTTTTTTTTTTTTCCCCGAAAACAGAAAGTCATTCAGGAGGACAATGTAAAATGTGAGTTTCTCTCTGGACAACCACATGTTTTATGCTAATGTAAATGCCTTACTTTAATTGCAGGTTACATCCAGGCATGTAGAGGACTTATGATTGCCGCTGTCAGCCTGGGCTTTTTCGGTTCCATATTCGCCCTGATTGGCATGAAATGTACCAAAGTCGGAGGCTCAGATAAAGCCAAAGCTAAAATTGCTTGTTTGGCTGGGATTGTATTCATACTGTCAGGTAAATAGTAACTTTCTTCCAAACAAGGTGCTTCAGGATGTTCATGAAACACCAGGTGTCATAGTGCTTTCCTTCTGATGCTCTTTAGGGCTGTGCTCAATGACCGGGTGTTCCCTGTATGCAAACAAAATCACAACAGAATTCTTTGATCCCCTCTTCGTGGAGCAAAAGTAAGTACTCTTCTTAAGTCTGTGTGCTTGTGGCTTACAGGAAACAGGTTTAAAATCATCTTCTAAATTAAGGTACCTAAATTTCCTCTATGGCCTATGAAACTGGGACATACTGATAGAGGCTATTTGATGACATCATTTAAGAGCAAACAGTGTAGGTGCTACATTGGCAAAAGATGCACTGAATCACTGCATTAGTGTTACAAGTGTCTTGTAACATACTTGTCTCTAAATAGCTCAAGGCTTAGGATTTAGAACGCTAAAGGTCATCTGCTATGCATTGTAAAGTGAAGTCACTCAGTCCTATCTGACTACTCAGTCCTATCTGACTCTTTGCGACCCCATGGACTGTAGCCTACCAGGATCCTCAGTCCATGGGATTTCCCAGGCAAGAATACTGGAGTGGGTTGCCATTTCCTTCTCCAGGGGGTCTTCCCGACCCAGGGATTGAACCCGGGTCTCCCGCATTTTAGGCAGACGCTTTACCATCTGAGCTACCAGGGAAGCCATACATTGTAAAACTGAAGTCAAATTGGGGAAAAGTGAAAGAGAGGTGCAAGATGGGGAGGAAAGAAGGAGAAAGTGTGATAACCGAAAATTAAGAGCTTGCCTTGATTGTTGTCCATTCAAAATGATACTTGCCAGATTTTAGGCTGTAGGCCAGTTTCCATCACAGACATTGAGATGAAAACGAGGCTGTGATTTTGAAGATAAGAAATGATTAAATGATAGTGAATAAAATATTATTTTTCATTTTTAATCAGCCTTTTACATTTGCTCTGTTGACTCTGGCCTTAACAAGTTATACCTAATAAACTGTACACGATGCAGGGTCTTTAAAAAAAATTCTCTAAGAGTGGCACAGACACCCAGATGTGACCAGTTTCAGCTGCGGGTGAATGCTTTGGCACTTACAGACCAGTTCTCTTGTTGCTGTTGGTTTTTAACTGTGGGCTGTTGCTTTTTATAGTTTCCCTAGGCTTACTTCTTTGCTTTGGAAAAAACCCACAGAATACCAAATTAGAAATCATAATAGATCAAACAGTGTGTCTTCCGTGAGAATATTCCCATAGATTCCTGTAGAAAACTGCTCGTGTATGCATGTGTACTGCTAACAACCAGGCTGGGGATTTTCTTTCAGTCTTTAGATAAAACACTATAGAATTTTAAAAGAGTAATTACTAAAATGTCTGATCAGGATCCATTACTGTTTTTCTGGTGGATTTAGGAATCTTTAGGAAATGATTTTTCTAGTAGTGTCTCTTGTATAGTTCATGCATAAATAGTAAATGCTTATATAATGAAAATAATATCTAACACATGTTATGCCCTACCATTGACCAGAGCATTTCAAATGTTATTTTATTTTATTATTTTACTCTTACAGTAGCCTCTAATAGAAGAGAAGGAGACAAAAATTAGGAAAATCAATAAGCTGAAAATTGGATATCAACACAAAGTAAACTGATTCCATAGGTCTTAAAGTGTTTAGTTTCTGAAGTGAGATTTTGATTTTGGCATATTCTAGGGGAGCAGACTTCCCAAGCTGGCATTTCCTAGAGTTTAGTCATCGGTGCCTCTGATGTAGTTTGTGCATGAACTCGGAGAGGAATATGTTGGAGAACTGCTGCCAAAGGCAGAGGCAGCCCTAGGGGGGCTGGGGTGAGGACACCCCTCCAGGGGTGTTCTGATTATTTCCTTGGTGTCTTCATTGATGTTCATGAGAGTAAGTTCCTTGAGAACAGAAAACACTTATATATCATCTCTTATATGCCTAGCATGATACCTGGTTAAGTGAAATTCTGATCCGCAGAGCTAGTCCCCTCGGGATTAGCAGAAAGGCCTTCTGTTATCTCAGCAGACTGAGGAAGCCTCTGTGAGAATGGAGACAGAAGGCTGGCTCATCCTCCTCTCCCATCTGTATCATGCATTCATCTTCCTAGAGCAGCAGCTCTCCCTGCTGCCCTAGACGGCGCGTCTGTGGCACAGGGATGTGTGTGTTTAGTCAGCAGTGAGGAACAGGTGTTTGCCACATGCTCTAGTTTAAATTTCTGGCGACTTAATTCATGGCCTAATATAGGGACTATCTTGGAAAATGTCTTGTGCATTTGAGAAGAATGTTTATGCTGTTGTTGGTTGGTGTTCTGTATATGTCTCTTAGATCTCATTAGTTTATTGTGTTAAGTCCTCTATCTCCTTATCTTCTGATTGGTTGTTCTGTTAATTACTGTAAGATACTGAAATCTCCAACTATCATAGTAGAACTGTTTATTCCTTTTTCGATTCTGTCAGTTTTTGCTTCATAGATATTCTGTCATTATGTGCATAAATGTTTATGGTTGTTATATCTCTTGCTATATTAAATCTTTCATTAATATAAAAAAATAAATAAATTTCTGGTGAGCAAATACCTGCCCTAAGATGCATTGAAAAACAGTTTGGGCCGCAGAACCTGATTTTGTTGCTATTGTTTTTCTTAAGGATTCTTGTGGATGTCCAAGACTCACCTTGGTTGCTTACGTTAGACGCACAGGACTAAGCTCATCCGCAGAGTTCACACCACACTCCTACTATGTGCAGGGAACTCAGGAGGTGCTTTACTGATGAGGGAACAAAATGAGCGGCTTCTGACATATCATTGGGATGAAGATTGTGGCAGTTGCACTGCAAACAGTGTCAGGCTTTGTGTTCAGTGGCTGATTATTTCTGAAACCCTTTCTTTCCCACAACTTATCTGGGAAGATTTTTCTTCCTGCCTACAATCATTTGATTGCAACTGCAGTCCTTAGAGAGTTTCACCTGGCTATGGTTGTGTTCTGCCATTTCCTCACTTTTTTTTTTCCTTTCGTTTTGCTTCTTTGCTTTGATTCAAGTTGTGATTATGTTTTATGGCTCCAGGATGGACTCCTGCAAAGCCTTGAAAACTTTCTCAATGCTTCCCTTTGGGCTGTTTCAAACAAACTTCCTCCTTTTTATTAAAGCAATATCTACCAAATTAAAATAAAATCTATCCTCCTGCAAACTGATGGTCATAAGCACCCCAGAGTATGATTCACCCTGTCATTTTGTTGAAATATACAGTATTCTCACCATCTGTTGTCCAAACCACTAACTTCCTGAGTGTCTTGCTTTGTTTGTTTCTTAAATAGATAGTTCCAAAGAAGAATTGATTGGCATAAAGAAACTTCTTTTCAAATCATGCAAAGTTAGAGCATTGAACCAATTTCCTTAATTGAGAAAACAGAACATCTGATCTTAGATTTATTCTCTTTTAGTCAGTGAGATTTATCATTAACATTTTGGCTCAGATATTCATGGTTTGGGTCTTATCATACTCAAGCCTTTTTAAGTTCAGAGTTTTTAAAACCATGGAGCTATTTACCTCTAGCACTCTTCATTCCTGGAATACAGTTAGTTTCTACTTTAAGTTTTACTAAGGTAAAATCTTTTCACTGTTGTGGTTATTTAGTAATTAGAAATAAACAACTGTCTGCTTCCTGGTAAAGTCTCATTCCTGTTATCTGTCAAGTTAAATGCACAGCAGACAATTCAAGAAGTATGTTTCTAGACGAGACACATTTTCCCGGGTGAACTTGAAAGGACAATCGATCTCACTAGGTGGCCTTGCCAAGATATTTAACTTCTGTACTCTGACCTTATTATAATTTAATGAATTATAGATGTTTGTTTACTTAAGCTTGTTCCAATCATGAGGTTATTTGGAGAATGAATTAATACTGATAAGAGGTTCATAGAGTCTCAGGTAAGGGATTCCATAGCAGTGCCAAGTGTTAAGAACAAACCAGAATTTGACTGTTAAATATTAAGAAGGATTCACTTTGTTCTGTGGTAGGACTGACCACTTGAGATCATCAGAATTGCTCTGATGCTTTTTTCATGCTGGCAGAACTTAATATACTTAGAAATCAAATGTTTGGCAACTGTCGTTTTGTTTTCACTGACCAGTATACGAAGCCACGATTTCTTCCAGTTTGCCATGCTTCCCGGTGACTCAGCTTTTACCACCACCAGCCCTTCCCCTCTCCTTTTCACATCCCGGCCCACCTCTGTGTATCCTGCAGGAATTGCATTCTGGATGAGGTGCCCGCCAGGGTGCTTCCTTTGCTCCTGGTGCTTCTGTTCCAATCCCACTGGGCAGTGGCACTTGCCTGTCGGTCCATCTTCCAGACAAGACCAGGAGTATCTTGAAGTGAAGACCACATCTTGCTGATTTGGGCATCTCTTGTAACTAGTCCATACTCTCTGATGTTTACAGCAAAGATGATTAGTAAGCAGTGGTGTCTGTCTGTCTGTCTGTCTGCATCTCTCTTAGGGTGGAAAGACTGAGCATGCTTGGGGAGATTTGGTTAAAGGGATGGGGGAGGGGAGACCTCAAGAATGAGGACCCTGGATCCAGGCTGCCTGGGAGAGAACCCCAGCTCTGCCATCTTTTAGTGGTGTAGCCTTGAAGAAATCACTTGTCCTATCTCGTGTCCTGTGTTCCTCATCTGTAAAATGGGAAGAATGAGAACTATGAGTTTATCGTGAGGATTAATGAGATAGTACATTTCAGCTGTTTAGACTGGTGCCTAGAGTAGGCACTCAGTGAACGCTATTCTTTTAAATGGGGCTGACCCTTAAGCAGAGGCTATTAACATAGCAGTTCATTTATTTTACATTTCTTTGAAGTTTCCATATGCAGGTAGATGCTTATTTAAATTATCCCTTTCGATTCTAGCCATGGTTTGGGAGGTGCCTGCCACTATTTCGTGGCTCTTTGGGAAGCCTTGGGTAGGAAATTTTGCGGTGTCTTGCAGATCACTGAGTAAGCTGTTAACTAACATGAATTGCATAACGGAGAGGAGAATGCAGCAGCCTTGGGAGATACATGGATTGGTGGGCACTAAATAGCCTGCTTCCGGTACCTGGGACCCCAAAAGAATGCTGGGTATCTGGGGGAAAGGTGTGCTTGTAGATAATGCCTGTAGAATACTTGTTCACATAAAATCCATCCATGCGATGATACAGAACTTGGATTATATAAGTGTTAGTTGCTCAGTCATGTCCAACTCTTTTCGACCCCATGAACTGGGGCTTGCCAGGCTGTTCTGTCCATGGAATTCTCCAGGCAAGAGTACTGGAGTGGATTGCCATTTCCTCCTCCAAGGATTATATAAGCCTTTGAGTTAAGTTTCTTTTTGATGGTAATGTTTAAAAGATCAGTATACCAATGGAATTCAATTTTTAAAAGTTAGCATTGATAATATATGGATGTACTTCCTAAACTTGGAACTTCTAAAACATAAGGAGTAGGACAGTATGTTTGGAAAAAATGGCCATCCTTGAGGTCAAAAGACTTGGCTTCTAGCTCTGCAACCTCTAGCAAGCTCACTTTTCTCTGGGGATCTTAAAAGGATGAGGTTTTTTTCTTTTGTTAAACAGTTTGGTTTTGTTTACGGAGGAGCTGCAGTTTCTTTTTTCAAATCCAGCAAGCCCTGATTTTAATTACTACCCTCACCTCTTTTTGTGCTGGGTGAAAAGACAGCCAGAGGGAATTCTGAAAAAAAATTCCATACCCTAGAGCCACTGAGAAGGCAATGAGCCGAGGAAAGAGGGAAAACTCACATCTTTCTGAAATGACAAGCCCAAAACATTGCACTGATTGTATCTTTTCATATTGATCCCTTCTTTTCCTTAGCTAAGGTAAAAAGGGAGAAAGAGTGATGGCTAAGAGCTCGGGATCTGATTGTATCTTTTCATATTGATCCTATCTTTTCCTTAGCTAAGGTAAAAAGGGAGAAAGAGTGATGGCTAAGAGCTTGGGATTGGCTTATGGTATCCTTTGCTATGCAAAAGCTTTTAATTAAGCCCCATTTGTTTATTTTTGCTTTTATTTTATTACTCTGGCAGGTGGGTCAAAAAGATTGAGATTAACTGATTGACTTTGCTTTACAGCAGAAACAAACACAACATTATAAAGCAACTATGTGTGTTAGCAGCTCAGTCGTGTCTGACTCTCTGCGACCCTGTGGACTGTAGCTCACCAGGCTCTTAAAGCAACTATACTCCAGTAAACATTAATTTTTTTAAAAAAGAGCTCAAGGATTGGAATCAGTTATTGGTTTTAAATCCTGGTTCTACTGTTTACTTAGCTGAGGTATGGGGAGGCAAGTAGTTTAATCTCACCCAGGTTCAGTTTGCTCTGACGGTAGGAAGAACTGTCTCTTAGAATTGAAGATCAAATATGATAATACATGCCAAAATACTTAACACAAAAAACAAAATCCTGGTACAGTGATCTGACAGTAGCTGCTGTTATGGTGGACTCTTAGTTTAAAAAAATCACATCTATACGGATTTGGGAGAACATGTAATGTTTACTTTGCAAACACATGTTCTTCTGCTTCTGTTGTTAGGCGTCATTGTCCTTTAATTATTTGTTTAATGTCTGACCATCTCCTCTAGACTAAGATCCTTGAGAACAGAATGTGTTCTCTCATTCACCCTGAAACACATGATTCGAACAATATCTAGCTTGTCACTTCTCTGATGGTGTCACCTGCCATCAGAGGTAGGTGACAGGGTAGATGGGATACACGTGCTCCCTGTAGATGGCAGATCAAATGATAACAGGGGTTTGGGTGCAAGAAAGACAGAGATAAAGAGGTAAAAATAAGAGGTGTTCCTCAATTCGTTCCCTAAGGATTACTGTGCATGTTACTAGGCTAAAATAGGAGGTAAATATGAAATGCATAAGAATTTAGACCACTGAGCGTCGTTCTAGCCCAGGTGCTCTCATTAGGAAATGAACAGTAGTCTGGATCCCTAGCACAGCCAGGTGAATAAGAATTAATTTCATCTAGTAATTCAAGGTGTATTTTAATGCCGTAGATCATTATGGTTCTTTTTTGGGAAAATTCTGGTCATTAATCTGTGCTTTACTTTCTCTCTATAGAAAGAAAAATGTTACCTATTACTTGTTTACTAGATTCACAATTACATACATGAATTCAGGTCATAAGCCTGCTTTTATGAGTCCTTTCCATTGAACAGAATATGTGAGAGATAATCCAAGAACAACGTTCTGATCTGTAAAACAGAGATCAGTCCTCAGCCTGTCGATCCTGCATCTGTCTGGTGCTAAGCAGACTGGTAGCCTTTCCGAATAATGAAGAAATGTTGGCAATTGTAACAGCTCAGTAAAGAGTGGGAAAGCTGGTCTAGGGCCAGGAAGATATTGTTAACAAAAGACAGACCTGCAGCAGATCATCTGAAATTTGCATGATCTCCTGAGGCGCTGAAGTCAGCTTCTCAGTGTTACCAAAAGTGAAGAAAGATTTCCAGGCAGAGATGGAGTTTCCCAATGAATGTCGGAGGAGCCGTGGCCCGGAACAAACCTGAATGGATGTTACATGGCTCACCCTCAGTCCTGTCTTTCAATAATACTTCTGTTTTTGCCAGATCACACATACTGATGGGTGTGAATTCAAGCCACTGTTGAATAAGTCTGCTGTAAGTGTCTTTCAACAAGAGGAAGAAGAAAAAGTCTCTAAGAGAGAGAACCACATCACAATCCCTTGCATCCAGTTGTTAGAAGCTATTGGTATAGACATGGAGTCTCTTCAAGACTTTAGCTTTAAAATGGTTCTATTTATTAAATATTTGACTCTGACAGAATTCATAAAAAGCTCAAAAGGAAATGATACTCTCCTTGGAATAGAGTCTATGTTTAGATTTTAGAAAATCTAAAAATATGTTTAAAAACAGGAGTAAGTGAACCAGTTCCATGACCAGGAATTGAACCCATGCCCCCTGCAGCGGAAGCTCAGAGTCCTAACCACTGGACCTCCAGGGAATTCCCAAACCAGTTTTTAATATAAGCCATACTGGTGACTCTTAAATCCCTTCAGAAAGTTTCAGTTGGCTTAAATTAAAATAAAGAAATAGCTCCCAACGTCTGAGCTGTGTAGATAGTTATCCTCTGATTTCTACCCAGTTGTATGCTGTTTTTAAATGAATTCACAGTGCTGACCTATGATTTGAGTTCTACCAACCTATGCCCTAATGGACCACTATCAATTACTAGAGACTTATTTTTAACCATGATCCTGGCACTGGCATCCTCTTTTAGAAAGCTAAATATTTTAAGAAAAATCTCAAGATTGTTTTTTCCAGGAGTATTTACACTGAAAGTTAATATACTAATGCATAGTTTCAGGAGAGAAGACAGCCTAAGCTCTAAGGAGAAAAATAAAGAAAAATAGAAAGTATTGTTAAATTGTAATCCTATAATAATGTCCTCCATGTCGAAATGTTCAGTGTGGTCATCCTTTAGCTGTCTTTGCAGTAATAGCATGACAGTGGATGGACTGGATGCCAGCTTACTGTAGGAATTGCAGATATTTTAAAGAGGTCCACTAACCGGGACCTACAACTTGGCAGGCCCTCTGCTCGTTTTATTTGTATAATGTCATCCAAACATCGTACAAGAAGGGCCTATTGTGGGAATCCAGGATATCCTTTGTAGATGTGTAACATGATATTTAATGAAGGTATCTTTTATAAAACTACCAGGTTAACACTCTTGATCTGGCAAGCTCTTTTCACCTGTACACTTCACTGTGCAGTCCTCTTTCAAGCTGGTTTTTGTGCACACTGAAGGCTTTTTCCCCACGTACACTGACCTTCTCTTTTCTGCTGCTGCCTCTGATTGAAACAGTTCGAGAAGTTTCTCGGTTCCCAGAGCCTAATCAGTGCTTTAGTGCAGGATGAGGTGCTTATAGCTCTTCCTTCCTTTAGCTCTCACCTTGATTCCCCAGGTAAGGCAACACAAGAGTGAAAAAAGAAGGGATCACTAGGCAGTGTGTATTATGTAACAGTGGCAACCCACTCTAGTACTCTTGCCTGGAGAATCCCATGGACAGAGGAGCCTGGCTGGCTACAATCCACGGGGTCACAAAGAGTCGGACACAACTGAAGTGACTTAGCATGCATGCACACACCAAGTTGTAGTGTGTATTATATAATTCACCTCTTCCCAGTTGCAAATGGAAGCTGTGAAATTAACTGAAGAGCCAGATCTGGAAATGGGCAAGTAGACCACCAGGCCCTTGCCTTGTGTAAACGCTGCTTCCTGCTCCCACTGGCTGGCGGCCGGGGCCACACTGTCACACCACCACAGCTGCCTGCCCCTGCCCAGACAGGAGTTCAGACATAGTGACACAGCATGCCGAAAAGGATGAGACAAAGCTCAGGTCAGGCACAGGTCACGCATGCCAGATGCTGTCCAGAGTGTGGGGAGGCCTTGATACCTAAGCCTGACCCTGCAACCAGGTGCAGGGTGGGTAGCCTGACCTTGACCCCAACTTTCCCCTCCTACTCTCAACTCTTCCTTCCATTCTCAGCCTCTCTGCGGATTCTATATGGTCAAAACAGACCCTTCCCCCTCTGACTTCATTTAACACTGAAAGGCACCATTAGGTAGGGAATGTCATCCATTTGTTTTCACCTTGTGATAGAGGTCTGTGAGCTAAAAGTCTGAGAATCACTTCTTTATTTAAAAAAAAAAAAAATTCTTCAGGAAAAGGATAGGCAGATAGGAGAACCCCACAATCTCTGAAATTTTGGTATACTTTTCTCATTCTATATTTGTTCCTCCGAAATATACATATATATATCTCCCCTGAAAGAACATCCTCCAGCCCTCCACTGTCATTTCCTCTGTTGTTCTCGGTAGTGTTGTTTGTACCTTTGTATGGTGACCTCTCCAGGGCAAGGGCTGTCTTACTTACCTTTGCATCTGTTCTAGTCACCAGTGGCCTGCCATCAAGGAGAGGCTTCATAGCAGGCTGTCACTAAATGATACTTTTTTATTCATCTCTCACTGGACTGTAGTGATAAGCATGATGAGGCTGTATCTATCGTGGACACTGTAGAGGAAGAAAACAATTTTTTTCCTCTACTCTCCTAGGTTCTCTGCTCAGAAGATAGATTAATAAGAGAAAACTGGAGTTTATTTATATGTGCATCGCCCCTACACAAGAGAGTACCCAGTGGCATGTAATTCAAAGGGTGGCTAGAACTTGGGCTTATATAGCATCTTAACAAAAGAACAGTACATCTGTAGAGAAGTGACAAGACAAAGGAAAAGGACTTTGAGCTTCTAGAGGCACAAATTGTGGGAAGGCATGTGAGGAGGGACAATCCTAAAGGAAATCAGTTCTGAATATTCATTGGAAGGACTAATGTTGAAGCTGAAACTCCAATACTTTGGCCACCTGATGCGAAGAACTGACTCATTGGAAAAGACCCTGAGGTTAGGAAAGATTGAAGGAAGGAGGAGAAGGGGACGACAGAGGATGAGATGGTTGGATGGCATCACCAACTTGATGGACATGAGTTTGAGCAAGCTCCGGGAGTTGGTGATGGACAGGGAAGCCTGGCATGTTGCAGTCCATGGGGTCGCAAAGAGTCAGTCACAATAGAGTGACTTACCTGAATGTGAGGAGGGAACGAATGAAAGATGCAAATTAGTGAAGTTTGTTCATGTAGATTGCTCTGGTGCCACTTGTGGGCTAAGCAGGGTGTTCAGTATCTGAGAATTAACTTCTTCCTGGCAGTGAGGGGATGGGGGACAGTTTGACACATTTATGCCCTGCTTTTAGGCAAACGGGGAGAAGGCAGAGCTTTCCTGTTTCTTCTCAGTTGCTTTTGGCTCCTTGTGCCAAAGTGGCATAGTTGGGGTGGCGTGTTCTGTCACCCTTTGGCACTTTGCACATGACTGCCCACAGCAGATGCTTAACCACTTACTGAACTAAAATAAAAGCAGAAGCAACTTTCCTGTTTCCAACTAAAGCCTGCCTAAATAATTTACCCTGCACAACAGGATAAATAGATGGAAATGTTTGGGCTTCAGGCAGAGCCCAGAGGCAATATGCTGGCAGAGCCAGGAGGCCTCACCTTGAGTCCACGGCTTCTGCTTTACCCAAAGGGATGCCGATGCCTTCAGCTTCCTTTCAGCTTCCTTTTGGGATGTTGGGAAGATACAGTTGAGTGAAGGCTATAAAAACACTTTGAGAAAAGTATAAAGCTTTCTTTACAGATATTATTGCTTCCTGTGTAAGTTCCCATTGCAAGTGTATTATGAGCATTTAGTAAGTGTTGGCTAGTAGTGTTAAATGCTGTTTACTCCCCAAATCAGTAAGCTTTAACACGTGTGGTACTCTTCACAGGTACGAGTTAGGAGCTGCTCTGTTTATTGGATGGGCAGGAGCCTCACTCTGCATAATTGGTGGTGTCATATTTTGCTTTTCAATATCTGATAACAACAAAGCACCCAGGTATGAAAAGAGACAAAAATGACCTGTTAAAAAGTACAATACTATTCTAGATTGTTATGTGTGGGATGAATTATAGGTAGTTCATATGATTTTTAAAAACTTCAAACACCCAAAATTGGGAAAGGTTAAGAATATATAGTAAATATAACATTTAATATGGTAAAATTATATTGAATAGAATAGAGAATTAATTTAAAAAGCAGAGCTTGTGTTGATATAGGACAGAAATCAACACAATATTGTAAAGCAATTATCCTTCAATTAAAAAAAATTTTTTTTGATGAAGCATCAAAAAAAAGCAGAGTTTGACATTCTTATGTTCCAAAGCTATCACTGTAAGTAGAAATCTTGCTAACTTTAGGGGCATATTCTTCACTTTGGCCTCATAATTTTCACATAGGTGGAAATTGCTGATTAAGGTCATCACAGTCTCCAAGATTCCAGGAAGATAACGTTTTATTTAAGTTTTGAAGGAGAATAACTGAACAAACTAAGAAGCCATAAGTTTCTTCTGAGATTCTCTTAGTCACACTAGCTGTTCTGAAATGACACTGAACTATTTCTTGGGCTGAGAAGGGAATAAAGCTAAACCTAATCAGGGAAAGACAACTTAGCTGTGACAGAAATGGGGGGATATGGTTTCTTCCTGTTTTTGTTTGTCCTACGTGTAATAAAAGACCATCTACCAAACTGTTTTGCCTTTCAGAATGGGATACACGTACAATGGGGCCACATCTGTCATGTCTTCTCGGACAAAGTATCACAGCAGAGAAGGAGATTTTAAAACCTCGAACCCTTCAAAACAGTTTGACAAAAACGCTTACGTCTAAAAAGAGAGCTGCTTTCAAGCTGTGTCTTGAGCTTGTTCTAAACGTGAACTGTTCACAAAATGATGCCATCAAGGTCCTCCTATAATTAACACTCAAACTATTTTTAAAATATGAATTTGAAGAATTTGTTGATTCTTGGATGTAAATGTTCTTCTATAGTTACATACTAATCACTTTCTGTTGTGGCTTTCTATAAAAAAAAAATAAACAGGCTATTTACAAGATTTGTATATATCTTATACATCTGTGTTTAACACCAAAGATTCCAGCAGTGTTTGTAATGTAGCCTTCTTAATCACCCAGACCTTACAGTATTTGTCCCCATTTTTTATGTGTTTTTTCCTTCATATATTAAACAGAGTGTATTGAGGAGTCATGACTTGTAAACAGTATGGGGGTGATCTGAGACTATTCCTCAGATGTCTGCATTGAATGGACATGTACTGGCTGGGCAGAGCTGATTTTTAGTTGGTGACACCTGTCTGTCACCACTGTTGCTTCTCAACGGCTGCTCCAGGAAGAGCTCATGGGGCCAAGATGCTACTGCCCACTACCCGGCGGGTCCTCCTTAAATACCTCCTCCTCCGGTATAGAGAGATCTGGATATGCTGGTCATGGCGACTCTGAGGCTGACAGAGGAGGGCCTGGAGCCGCACAGTCCCTACGTCACTCAGAAATAATGGACCGAGTTCCTGAGGACCTGTGTCACTCAGGCCGTGTGTGGAACCAACTGACAATGGAGAGACAGACTTTTTTTCAAGACGTGTAAGTTCCTCCAGGGATCTCTGACTAAAGACAATGTTTTATTACTCAAGCCAGCCCTTTCATCTCATATCCACAGGGCAATAGTTACCTCAGCCTGTGTGTGCCCGTCGCTGCTCTAAACGCTGTGTGCCCTCACTCACTGCAGTCTCACAGCTACCCTCTGAGGTAAGTTCTGTAGGACCCTGAACTGACAGAGGATGAAATGAAAGCAGAGAAGTTGAAGTGACTTGCCACAGCAAGTGACAAAACCTCAAGGACTTTGAACTGAGGCAGTCTAGGGTGAAGTATACAGTCTCAAGCTGTGGCTACAAATCGCTTAGCCGTGTCACCTGTGACTCAGGTACCCGACAATACCAGTCACAGCATGGGTGACCGTGACATCTTCCTCAAGCCTGAAGGACTTAAAAAGGAAAAATCACATTGTTTGGAGGTGTTCACTGAAAAGAAAATGGACGAGTTTATTACTGATACAGTAAACTCTCTTTTCCAGACCATGATAATACTTAAATACCTTTTCCGGAGATACAAATGAACTGAAAACCACTGAGGGAGGCTAGGTGCTATAAGCCAATGTGGGCACAGTGTTTGGTGAATGTGTGTTTAAAACAAATTTTTAAATTTTACAGCTGTACTGGTGAAGAAAATATTTGACTGTATTGAACTATCACAGCTTCTGAAGAATTTAGGGCAAGAAGGGGTCAAAGTACAGAAAAACTGTGAGGAGCCAGAAACATTAGCCATGTGTCCATGACAGGAAATATAAGGCGATGGTCCAAAGGAAAATGAGCAAACCAATTCTAGTACAACCTAACATGACAGGACTAAACAGAATATCAGCTTCTGCGACACAGACACATAAAGATTTGGGTTACTTAGCAGACGTTCATCTTATTTCCCCAATCCTTGCTGTTTAGGAATGAAGACCTGGCAGACCCAGGACTTGGGAGTTGAGGCCTGATTTAAAGCCTGCTTTTGTCATTTTCTAGTCATATGACTTTTGGCAAGTTATTGTATAGCTTAGTTTCTCACATCTTTAAGAAGATTAAAATAATATGTCTCAAAGTTGTTCTCATCAAATGAACTAATAACGTACATTAAAACAGAACAAGGAGCTCAACAGATCTAAGTGGATGAGTGAGTGAACACAGGAGCCCTGGTGCCTTCTTAGGCATCGTTGTAGGTTGCTCATCTGTGTCTTACTACAGTGAAGATCTGATTCAGGGTTTATTAGAGTTTTTAGAAACATATTTAAAGCAAGTATATTTGCATTAAATGGCCTTCGTGGGAAGTTTTTAAAAAGCTAAGTGGCCCACAAGTAAAAAGGACCCTGGTGGGGCAGAAACAGATAAAAGAAAAATTACCCTTTTAGATCAGCATGTTACATGGCATAGCTACCAAGACAAGCTTAAATCCTTGAATGAAATGAGTTTAACTTGAAATCAGCTCTAATAACTCAGCCACAGTCACAAGAGTGTCACTGAGGGTTTTACTTGAAAGGCTGACAAAACAAAGAGGTCCAAATCCTAACAGACCATTTAGTTAAAATATTACTTTTTGGAGGGAAACAAAAGAAGAGTACCACAAGGTATAAAAAAATGCAAACAACAGTTTATATGAACATGTTGACTATTGATAATGTCACTGTTAAGAATATAACTAAATTAGTTTTGAGGTATTTTCTAATGTGGAAAGGGCATTTTAAAAAAGGAAAAAAAAACTACAGACACATATGAATTCAGTATGGACTCAATCTATTCTATTCATAGTCTGATAAATTAACTGATATTTAAAATGGCTACATTTTATTCATAAAATATCCAAGGTCAAGGTTATGCTACAGAAATAGTATTTTAAGTTCTAAAACATGCTTACAGTGGCCCAAAGCTGCATATGGGAAAAGTACTTCCGGAAAATGTAGTTAATATGGGTCTAGCTATATTTTTATTAACTCTAAACTTACTTCTAGATGAAAAATAAGCTGTCTACTCTTAAAATTTCACTGATTTCCACCAATTCCATTTTGAGGATACTAACAGAACTTCTATAATAAAACACTTCCAACATGACAATGTACATAAGAAAGATATTTTTTTTTAAAGTTTAAATGCAAACTAAAACCTGCTATCAGTTTAAAAAAAAAATTCACTTAAAAATTAGTTAAAAAAAATACACCTAAACACTAGAGTACTGTTCTGAAGAAAAAACTTTTTATGACTTCAGTGACACATTATTTTTAAGCAGCAGCAGCATTCTTAAACACTTTTATATGCTTCAAAATACTGTTGACAATTTGTGTGTGTGTTTTTTTTAACACTGCATTAGGTGGCATTAAAGAGACTCTTGTTCTCTGAGAGCCGGTTTCCTTGTTATTGCAGGAGATGCTGTCAGGCAGGACAATTACAGTTGTGTAGGCAGTGCTGAAATACCACAATATCAAATACTGCTGAAGTCTGGACGGACCTCCTGACGCACAGGGTGACAGTTACACATCTGAAGAGTCACTCCAATCAGTCACGGTTACTAAGCTGCTTTTCAATGTACTGGACTCATCCTGAGGTCCTGTGTGGGAGACAGGGAGGGAGGGAGAGGAGGCCCCAGTGATTAAACGAGCACATTGTCCAGCCAGTAAACGCTCCATAACTTCACACTGTAATTCGTCACTCGGGCCTGAGTCGGCTTGCCAACCCCACCCCCAGCTCCCACAAGCTGGGCCAAGACGCTGCGGAATGTCCCACCACCACAGGACGGCCGCGTCTCTAGGTCAGCCTCACAGGGCCCTCGTAGCGAAGCTTCCACCCGGCCCCCACCTCCTGGCATTCAGCACAGCACCTGAAGGCGGGCAGCCATAAAGAGAGGAGAATAAAATTAACAAGCCAAGGAGGGGCTAAAGGCTAAAAATAGGTTCTTTAGCATAGATGAGCTTAAAGGTGAAGTTAGATCAAAAGTGCCTTGAGCCACTGAAACAAGAGTACAGAGAATTCCACTTGAGCGTGACTAGGGATGTTTTCTTTGAGGGGCGTGGGGTCATGGCACCGGGAGGAGGAAATGTACTCAGGGCATTCTGAGTGTCCTGAGTGTCCCGTGTCCTTCCACAGTCACTGTAGCATAAACACGTCTTTTGTTTTTTCAATGATGAGGATGGATGCTGAGACACAGCACAGAAAACTTATGACGGTGACAGAACAGAAGGTCAGTGTTAACAACTGGCACATTGGTGGAGCGAAGAGATCAAGTGAAGACAGAGGCAGCAATGGTTCATCTTAGAAATGCGGGGGGTGGGGTGGGGTACAAGAGCCTGCTATAAGCAGACCAAGAGATGTTCATGTATTCATTTAAAACTATAGATGGGGGGGAACGAAAGGACTGAAGAGGGGGCGTGAGAGTTGCAGGCAGTGAAGGAGCCAAATCTTCATCTGTCTTATCAGCACCTAGAAAGTTCACGTCTAAAATCAATAAGTCTAGAAACAAGTCTGGGTCTGTTACTTGCAGGGATGTAGGATGGCTGGGAGGATGCACTGTGTGTACATGGGGGGCGGGGGGGTGGTTGGGGGGATGTGGAAAAGAATTTCTCTGATTTAAAAAATACAAATTATATTTTCTGATTTTAAAAATTAAATGTGTTGAGAGGTTAAGTGACTGGACTTATTATCCAGACTCTAGCCTGGGTGGATAGGATCAATGGCAGTGACCAGTTTCACTGGTCCTTCATTTCACTGGCTACAATGCTACAAGAAGAATCTTCCTTGGAAGAAAATAACAATATTTAACACATAGACAGATGAATACAGGAAGACAGGAAAAAAGTGGCCTCATTTAGGTATGTATCAGAAATGTAAATTTCTAGGATGCATCTACGTGAAGAGTATTTGTAGGGGCACTTTCAAAAATAGATATTTAAAAATTTTAAAGACAAAAGATTAGAAACTCAAATTAAAATTTAGAAAACTAGTAAATAGATACTAGTCAGTAAGTTGTTCACATTCAGTCCTTATTAAAGTAATGTTTTTTAAGTTGCTCAGTCGTGTCCAACTTTTTTGTGACCCCACAGACTGTAACCTTCCAGGCTCCTCTGTCCATGAGATTTCCCAGGCAAAAATACTGGAGTGGGCTGCTAGTTCCTTCTTCAGGGGATCTTTCTGACACAGGGATCAAACCCACGTCTCCTGCTTAGCAGGTGGATTCTTTTCCGCTGAGCCGCCAGGGAAGCTCATTAGGGTAGTCTGGTGTTTATAAAGGCTTCCGGTAGACACCAAAGCCACGAACCTTCTCCCTTTGGTCCTTTCGGGTTAGCTGCACCCCAGGCATTTGGCACTTGAGTAGAATTTGACTCATTCTTCACAGGTGGAGGAGGTTCCTTCTGTTCTCTCTCAGCTTTTCTCCCTATAGATCTGTCTTCCTCTAAGGATGATATGTCCCAGTCATCATCATCCACATCTGTACACTAAAAAAATTAAAAAAAAACACGTGGAGAATAATGAATGTTCCCTAAAGAAACGGTGTGTGTTAGAGCCCCTCAAACAGACTGAGCCACTGACACTAAATGGTAAGAAGTTGGGAGCCTCAGAGGGTCTCTTATCTGGTCATCTCCAAGGGTGATGAAATGGGTTTGGAAATCTGTGCTTCGAAAGCAGAGGGAACCACCTCTTTTTGTTTGTTGCCGTGGAAATGTATGTTTCCTATGTAGCAATTGAAAATTTAGAAAATTCCAGAAACTACATTGTAAAGTCAAGTCAGGATGCTCCCCAAGGAGCAGTCAGACAGGCTCTGGGGCTCTTACCTCTGTGATACTAAGACATTTAACTGCAGGAGACATCACATGAGGGCCCTGCAAAAGCCACCGGCCCCGATGGGAAGGACTGTGTATTTCTCCAGTGCACCTTCTAAGGAAGACACGGTGGCTCTTGACTGATGTGACTTTTTGTCATTTTGGACTTGTGTAACACAAATGGCACTAACTTATGAAAGTAGTTGGACAGAATGCTCTGGATTCCACAGATGAGCAGGGGAAGAATTAAATCTAATGTAAGTGAAAAATTAAAGAGCAACTACGACTGGAAGACCCAGTCAACACAGAGTAGCCCACCCAGGTCTCCATCCACAGGAGCACTTCCAGGGCCTGGTGCCAGACCTTGGAGTGTGTCCAGTCTCAGGAAGGGGAGCTCGGCTTTGTGCTCCACTCGGGTCACAGTCTCTCTAAAGCATGTCTTATGGACTCCAGCTGCCAAGTGGGGGTAAACTCTGAAAAGTCCCTATTTCACTTCCAGGTCATGTCTTGGTAGCAAAAAGGTTCCTGGACTCAGATCTGAAAGCCCAGATTCTATTCAGTCACAAGTTTCTGTGAACAAACTACCTAATATCTGCCAGTGTCAAATAATACACGTGACAAGATTCTGAAAACCTGTAAAACCTGATAAGCATAGAATGTATTATTAC